>NW_028318613.1:200000-207500 GCF_062004578.1 Staurois parvus | reverse complement strand
CACCCTCCCTATGCTGCGCTCACACCTGCTGCCTCATTCACCTGCAGAACCCCAAGCCATCTCCCAGCTCCTTTCTCTGCATTGTCCCTGACTTTCCCCAATTACTAACCCGCACTGACATGTATGTGGAAAACCATGTATGTGGAAAACCTGAGGAAACAGTAACATGCCAAGAGTTTCCCAAATATAGCATAGCCCAGGAATTCAGGGACCAACAATGGACAAGGACTATAAATCACAGCAAGGCAGGGGGTTTCCCTGAGCAACTGCATAGCAATAGCCATAGCAGTCCTCACAGCTGCTATGGGGCCCGGGAGGGGGCCCCATTATGGGGGCTCTTGAGGCAAATTTAACATCAACTGTGTGCATGTGAAGAAGACTCAAATCCAGTACTCTGGGCGAGGACAAGGGGTGGGCAGGAGGGGCAGCTGCCCTGGGCACTATGGTTTCATGTGAGGTTGGAGAGGGGCAATAAGAGGAAATTTGGGGGAGAAGATTTGTGTTGGGAGGGGGAGTTTGGAGGGGGGCAAGAATTGTTCTAGGAGGGGAAATGTGGGGAGATGTGCTAGGAGTGGTGATTTGGGGGTGATTTATGTTATGAGGGGGGATGGAGAAGAAGATTTGTGCTACGAGGGGGAATTTGGAGGGTGGCAGGGGGCAAGAGTTGTTCTAGGAGGGGAAATTTGAGGAGGTGTGCTAGGAGTGGTGATTTGGGGGGGATTTTTGTTTGGAGGGAGGATTGGGAAGAAGATTTGTGTTAGGAGGGGGACTTCGGAGGGCGGCAGGGGGGCAAGAATTGTTCTAGGAGGGAAAATTTGGGGAGATGTGCTAGAAGTGGTGATTTGGGGGAGATTTTTGTTGGGAGGGAGGATTGGGAAGAAGATTTGTGCTAGGAGGGGGAGTTCGGAAGGGCGCCAGGGAGCAAGAATTGTTCTAGGAGGGAAAATTCGGGGAGATGTGCTAGGAGTGGTGATTTGGGGGGGATTTTTGTTGGGAGGGAGGATTGGAAAGAAGATTTGTGCTAGGAGGGGGAGTTCGGAAGGGCGCCAGGGAGCAAGAATTGTTCTAGGAGGGAAAATTCGGGGAGATGTGCTAGGAGGGGGAATTTGGAGGGTTTGTGCTAGGAATGGTTATATAGTGGTGGTGGTGGGGTTGTGCTAGGAGGGAACTTTTTTTTATGGGAGGGGGGGGAATTTGTGCTAGTAGGATTGATTGGGGGGGATTTGTGCTAGGAGGTGAAATATTGTGATGGCAGATTTGTGTTAGGATGGGGGATTGGGGGAGGGGGAAAATTGCTGGGAGGGGGATTTGGAGTGAGCGGGAGAGGATTTGTGCTCGGACAGAAAATTTGAGGGGCAGAGGATTTGTGCTAGGAGGGGAAGATTTTTTTTGGAAGGTGGGGATTTTGTGATGGGACATATAGAGAGTGGAGGTTTGAGCTGGGGCTGGGAAGATTTGTGCTGGAAGGGGGTATTTCAGCAGGGGGGGGGGGCAGATTTCTACTGGAAGGAGATTATGCTTAGGTGGTAAGCATACAGATTAGTGCTCCATTTTTTTTGGGGGGGGGGGGATTTTTGCTGACACATAATGCTTATACATCAGGGGGGGGGGGCGCAATTTGGCATGTTAGCCCTGGACTCTAAGTGACCTTGTCCCAGCACAGCCAATACTGTATCATTAAAGTGATTGTAAAGGATCAAATGTTATTTTTTAAATAACAAACATGTCACACTTACCTGCTCTGTGCAATGGTGTTGCATAGAGCATCTCCTTTTCCTTTTCTGCAGTCCCCTGCTGACTCCTCCCCCCCCCTCCCCCGAGTGCCCAACATAGCAAGCCGCTTACTACCCATATGGATGAAAAATATATTTGAAATACTACTATCTTGGCCGTATTCAATATATTTCAAAGTGGTGGGTTGGGGGCAGGGGCGGACTGACAACTCATGGGGCCCCCGGGCAATAGGGGATCATGGGGCCCCTGTGTCCTTGCCCAAACTCAAAAAAGCCTATGAAAAAGGTATCAGGGGCATCTCACGGGGCCCCCTACTGACCCCAGGCCCTCGGACAGTGCTCAAGATTCCAAATGGTCAGTCCGCCCCTGGTTGGGGGTTGAAATAAGAAGCGATTCAAAAGGGGGGAGTTCCTGCACCTACTCTCTGAGAAAAAATCCCAGCCAATAACATATTAATTTTCAAAAAGCAAAGAGTGCAGCGCTAATAAACAATGAATGTAAATGAAGATATGCCTAAGGCTCACCATAAATTCGTACCGGTTAAATATGTTAAAAAAAAAGTCCACAAATTAATATGTGACAGTTCTCTGATACTATAGGGAAGTTATAAACAGGCAGGTGACTCCTATATTCCCATCAAGGCATAAAACTTGGTAGCGTGCAGGAAATATTAAAATTGCGCACTCACCAGATGCATAACATATTAATGAATGGTCAGTAGGATGAGAAAAAAACAGTGTGGTCAGAGGCCAGAGCCAGGGTCGTACACACAGTGGTGTATTTAGGTTTTGTGCTGCCCCAGGCAACACAAAAATCAGACCTGTCCCCCACAGAGAGAGTCTGACACCAGCCAACACCACCCCCCCACACCCAAGAGAGTCTTCCACTACCACCCCCTCCATACACCAGCCAACCCAACCCCCATCCCACCCCCCCAGTGAGAGAGAGAAAGACACTCACCTTCACAGCTCTAGACATCCCCTGGAATAAGAGTCAGGCTCTGCCTACACCGTCAAGGAGCCCGCAGCCTCTCTTGGATCCCACCCGGCCCCCATGCCGCGTGTGTCCCTTCTTCTGTCTCTTCATCCATGGGACAGTGCTGCCCCCCCTGAAAAGTGCCGCCCTAGGCAAATGCCTTGTTTGCCTTGTGGTAAATACACCCCTGCGTACACAGTGATCAGGAGAATCAGAGTCCTTAAATGAGCTGAGGTCACAAGCAGATGGTAGGTCCAGAGTCAAGCCAAGTAACAGAAATTCAGGATACACAGAAGCAAGGACCACAGACAAGCTGAAGACCATCCAGCAATCTTCTGTCTCTGCTTCTTCCTTTAAATAGGGCATTTGGTGCCAGATCTGGACTTGGGGGCATGCGTGCCGACACAGGCAAACGAGCGTGCCCATGCAGGATACTGGCCTGTGCATGTGCACCTCTTTTCTTGGTAGTATCCTGAAGGGGCGGACTGACCATTCGAGCACTCGGGCACTGACCGAGGGCCCGGGTCAGTAGGGGGCCCCATGAAATGCCCCTGGTACCTTTTTATGGGCTTTTTTGAGTGTGCTGTGAGTGTGGGCAAGGACACAGGGGCCCCATGATCCCCTATTGCCCAGGGGCCCCATGAGTTGTAAATCCGCCCCTGGTATCCTGACATTAACAATCCACAGTTTAAAAAAGTTTGTGTTGTGATTATGGAGTGATTGTGTGCAGGAATACTAACAATTATTATGTCATAATATAAAATATTGTGATGGTCATTATTATTGCTACTACAACTGACTACTAAACCCTCTTTTTTTCAGAACTTGCTTTCCATGATGGTGGAAGGGGTTATTATTATTATTATTATTATACAGTTTTTATAAAGCGCCAATAGTTCGCTCAGCGCTGTACATTACAAAGGGGGACAGAACATGTGACAGAACAATAACAATACAATGCAAAACATGAGGGGATCGAGGGCCCTGCTCTTTCGAGCTTACAATCTAGGAGGGAGGGGATGGTGGCACAGGAGGAGATAGCTGTGGGGGATGGAGTGGTAGGAGGAGTGGAGGAGGTCGGCAGGTTAGCAGGGGGTGGGGTAGGCTTCCCTGAAGAGATGGGTTTTCAGGGTGCGCCTAAAGGAGAGGAGAGTAGGTGATAATCTGATGGGTTGGGGCAGGGAGTTCCAGAGGATGGGTGACACCCTGGAGAAGTCCTGGAGGTGGGCGTGGGTGGAGGAGACCAGGGAACTAGAGAGAAGGAGGTCTTGTGAGGAGCGGAGTGTGTGTGTTGGATGGTACTTGGATATTAGGTCAGTGATGTAGTTCGGGACAGTATGGTGGACAGCTTTGTACGTCAGTGTTAGGATTTTAAATTTGATCCGTTGCGCAGTCGGAAGCCAGTGGAGGGATTGGCAGAGGGGGGTGGCGGAGACGGAGCGGTTGGAAAGGTGAATGAGTCTGGCAGCCGTATTCAGGATGGACTGAAGCGGGGATAGCCAGCGGCGAGGCAGGCCAGTGAGGAGGGAGTTGCAGTAATCGAGTCGTGATATGATGAGGGAGTGGATGAGCTGTTTAGTGGTTTCTGGGGTTAGGAACGGGCATATTTTGGCAATGTTGCGGAGGTGGAAGGGGTTGGAGGGCTTAGACTTTACACCGAGGTTCTGAGATGCTGAAAGACTTATGAGTACTGAGGACAGGGAGGTTAGCTGAAAACTTAAGTTAAAAGTGAATTCCCTGAACTGATGCCCCCCCTTCCTTCCTTCCCTGACAACTTCTGTTCTCGGTAACGTTAGGACCATGTTGACCGCTCTCCTGCTACCTGTCCTTGAATTTGACATACTTTATTGTAAAATCAATGTCAGTAAAGAAGTCACCATCAAAAGTTTGCTTTGTGGCCCCATGATATGTAGTTATGCCCCTGACCCTGGGCCTGTAGTTTTATGGTGGGGGGGAGGGGGGGGGGTACAACAAGGGTGCATATACTGTACAGTGAACTGAAGGTTATTGTGTAGGAGCAACACAGAATGAGACTGATAGATGGAACAGAGCTGGACTGACTAGAGACGGAGCACCGATAGAGAGAAAATAGGGAAAAAGAAACAAAAGATAGAAGAACAGAGAGAGGAAGCGATGAAGGAAAGAAAATGAGAAGAGCGGAAAGAAGAGGGGAGAAGATAGAAGAGGGTAGAAGAGAGGAGAGAGAATTGAGGGGAGGTGAGAAGAAAGGGCATGTGAGGGGAGGACAAGAGAGAGCAGAGGAGAGGAGAGAGGAAAATGAAAAGGAGAAAGAAGAGGAGAGGAGAGAGGAGACAAAGGAGAGTATAGAGAAAAGCAGAGTAGAGAAAAGAGGGGAAAATAAGAGAGGAAAGAGCAAAGAACAGGAGAAGGAAAAGAGCAGAGGAGGTAGAGGAGATTGGAGAGGAGAAGAGAAGAGAAGAAAAAAAAAGAAAAGAGGAGAGAGGAGAGGAGAGGAGAAGAAAGGAGAAGAGAGGAGGGGACAGGAGGGGAGAGAAGAGAATAAAGGAGATGGCAGTTCATAGTGGAGGACAGCAGAGGGGGGAGAAGACAACCGAGGAGAGAGAAGAAGAGGGAGGAGAGGAGACAGCAGAGAGAGAAAAGGGGAAAAGAGATAGCAGTGGAGAGCAGAGATAGGGTGGGAGGAGAGGGACAGCAGAGTGGGTTGGAGAGCAAAGGAAAGAGGAGAGGTTACAACAGAGGAGAGGAGAAAGCAGAATGGGGAGGCGAGGGGAAGAAAAAAACAGGGAAGGGAAGAGAAAATGCGAGGAAAGAAGAGAGTAGAAGAAAGGAGAGAGAATTGAGGTGAGGTGAGACAAATATGAGGAGAGGGGGCATATGAGGAGAGAGGGCATATGAGGAGAGGACAAGAGAGAGCAGATGAGAGGATAGAGGAAAACGAAAAAAAGAGAGCACAGGAGAGAAGAGACCAAGGAGAATGTAGAGAAAAGCAGAGTAGAGAAAAGAGGGGAAAAGAGGAGAGGAAAGAGCAAAGAACAGGAGAAGGAAAAAGGAGCAGAGGAGGGGAGAAGAGAAGATGAGAGGAGAGAGTAGACAAAAGAGGACAGGAGAAAGGGGGACAGGGAGAGTATACAGCAGGGGGCAGAGAATAGAATAGCAGAGAAGAAGGGAGACAACATAGGGAGAGGAGAGGAATAGGAAAGGGAGAGGAGAGGGAGAGTAGAGCAGAGGAGAGGAGAGGAATAGGAAAGGGAGAGGAGAGGCGAGGGACAGGAGAGGAGAGGGAGAGGAGAGATAGAAAGATAAAAGAAAATAAATTATTATTATACAGGATATATATACTGTAGTTCCAGCAGTTTGCACAGCTCTTTCCAAAATGAAGGTAGACATTACAGTTACATTACAATTTGGTACAAGAGGAAACAGAGGACCCTGATCCTGGGAGCTTACAATCTAAGAATAAAAAGGATCGAAGGAAGGAATATAGGAGGGAGAAATAAAAGAAGGACTGTATAATTAAAAAAGAACTGTGTCAAAGATTTTCCATCAAGAATAGTCATGTTTATACAGGGATGCACAAGCAGGCAATCATCATTATACGATGAATCAAAAGGAATGCCGCCCTTTCTTGCCCTGTTATCTGGCTTTAGAAAATCAATCCCTGTGTCTGAGAGATCAGAAGCAGCAAAATGCCAGGCAGGTTCTGATCACCTGTTAAAATTTGATCCCATCTGTCCAGGGGCGGACTGACAACTCATGGGCCCCCCCGGGCAATAGGGGATCATGGGGCCCCTGTGTCCTTGCCCAAACTCAAAAAAGCCTATGAAAAAGGTACAGATGCATCTCAAAGGCCCCCCTACTGACCCCGGGCCCTCGGGCAGTGCCCGAGTTTCCAAATGGTCAATTCGCCCCTGCATCTGTGTGACAGTTGACTTGTTTTGTACAAAAAAAAATTTTGCAGACAGATCAACTGGCAAATATCAAACAGATCTTCCAACAAGTTGGAAATAACACCCAAAGCTATCAGTGTGAACGATCTCATAGAGTGCTGGGTGGTGGAATCTCTGCACAATCTGTACAAAACAGTCATCAATGGGCTAATCTGCCTGGATTCAATTCATCAGGGGTCAGCAAATCCTGTCTGAAATTCTACAAATCCAAACTTAGTGGCAATATTCAAGTGAAGTCTTTGGGAGGCAAATCGTGTTAGTTTTTCCCATTTTTACAGCTAATGGGCATACTATTGCAAAAAAGGGTAAGCTGTGCATTGCGATTGGGGAAAATGTATCAAAGCAAAAAAACAAACACATCAGGGAGGGGGTCTTTTCATATGGCTTTGAGGACAACATTGAAATAACACAATTAATTTAACTAACATGCTTGAGCGATGCCTTAAAGCTCTACCTGGTGTCACAGAACAGTACGACTTTCACAGTCTCAGCGACACCGTACACTGACCGTTCATATTTGGCGGTGGAAACTGATTTTTTCCTTAGGCAGTAGGTTCTGCATACATACAGCAGCAGCACCCCCATCCAATTTATTTCCATATGTGTTCTGGTACTTTTAGCAGCAAAACATCTTTTCATCAAACAGTAATAGACCCATTTTGACCAGTAGATGGAAATCAGCCAGTGGTTCACAGAGGCTGTCCCTGTTCTCCCTGATGCAAAACTGTCCAGCTGCTGGCCAATTTCTATTGGACTCTCATTAAGAATTAAGGGCTTGTTTACACTAGTGGTTGGGGGGGAATCCTGTGGTTGAGTGACAGAGTTTCAGCAATTGTCGGTAGATGGATCAGAAACTGGGGAC
>NW_028318613.1:157500-197500 GCF_062004578.1 Staurois parvus | reverse complement strand
TCACAATTCCCCCAAACAGCCCTTATTAGGAAATGTCCAGTGTGCAGTTGTGCAGGATTTGGGTTTTTTTGTAGTCTGCTTATTTTTTTTCCAGCAATGAAACACAATAGGAGCCAATTACAGAGACTTCAGAGTGCATTGTAATGCTTTCTGTATACAGAGGATGGGGCTGTCACTCACCCTCCATCCACGCCCACCAGCCTGCTCTTATAAAGCAGCCGAGTGGAGCTGAACAGGCAGACAGCAAGAGAACAGCTCACAGAGCAACTCATTCAGAAACTTTGGATTATATCCCTTCCTGCAAGAAATCTCTTTGGATTATCCCTCTCGCAACAGGTAGGCATTCTTTCCAAACATTATATTTAAATACTACATTCCAGCAAATAATATAGCATTTGCCTTTAAATCCTGCAACTCTGTACAAATTGAATGTCATTTGTGACTTCAGCAGGAATTTTCCATGCACTTTGCTAATAATGCAGAATTTTCCATGGGCATGGAAATTTTAAATTAAACTGCTTAGCCTACTTATTGGCATTGGACAGATAGTGAAGGAATTTATGGCTTAGCATTTTTTTTTTTTTTTGCATGGTGCAGAGTCCTCCACAAGTGCCCCCAGCTGATGTTTTGGAAGTACTTCTAGATTTGTGTGTTTGTTTAGCTGATAAAAATGGAAAGCAAACACAGATTAGAATGAGGACGGGGCTAAAAAACTTCTGCAAGTTGGAGAGATGATTTCAAGCTGTGCATACAACTCTTGACAACCCCTCTAAATAGCTCATTTTTGTATTTCTCCTCCAGGAAACGGTCCAGAATGGAGTTGGCTTACACCATCGTGCTCCTCATAAGCTATCTGACCTTCCTTGGCTCCGTCATGGCAAGATTGGAAGTCAGTCTAGGAGACAAAAAAAAGTAAGTTTACGGAACACTTAAAAAAAAAAAAAAAGTTTACAAAGACTGTTGTATGAAACATGTACTTTTTTGTATCAGAACTCTAAACCTGCTTTTGTGCACTTGTAGGTGGAATCTAATTAGGATGAATCGAATAAAGAGAGACTTGATGGCACAGCTACAAAATGATGCAATGATTGAAGGTTCTTTTGTCAGAACAGAAGACACTAAGGATTCTATGGTGCCTCAAAGCAGGTAAATGTCCATAGCAATATATTTTCATATTTTTTGGGGGGTTATTTTTTCTTGGGAAGGAAACTAGGTTTGTGCTAGCTTTTGATGTCACCAATATATATTGTAAATTGATATACAACAACATATATGATATCAGGTGACTCTAGATCCTTTTTAACACAGGGGACCCTTGAAATAACTTCCCAGGCTAAAAGAACCCAAGATAATAATTACTATATCTTCAGCTCATTGTACCATAGTGTGATGCTCACTTGGATGGTGGTCATTGGTAAAAAAATCCCCCTTACAAATAGCTAAAATGGTTAATTTATTCTTGGGAAGGAAACTAAGTTTGTGATAGCTTTTGATGTCACCAATATATGATATCAGGTGACTCTAGATCAACCTTCCGCAACCTTTGTAACATAGAGGAACCCTTGAAAAAACTTTCCAGGCTAAAGGAACCCAAGATGATAATTACTATATCTACAGCTCATGGCACCATAGTGTGATGCTCACTTGGATGGTGGTCATTGGGGAAAAAAATCCCCCTAACAAATAGCTAAAATGATCATTGGTGTCAGTGGTTACTCATTTGAGAGGTAGAAGTTGATCATTGCTCAAGTAACTCTTAGAAACCTCTGCAGGAACCTAAAGGTTCTACAGAACCTTGGTTGGGAATGCCTGCTCTAGATGGAGAAACAAACATTACATCCTATAAACATAAAAATTATTATAAGTAAGCCAAAATTTTCCCAAAGTATTATTTCTTTAAGAATGAGCATGCATTTGTAGATAACAGGTGTTGAAGATTTATTTTAGACATTTAATAATTAAAAGCAACTGAGAAGCTACAAATACCTGCAAACACTTTTCTTGTGCTTGTTGTTCCTCAGTATCTGGATGATCAAAGTTTAGTCTGACTGAAAATGTAAACAGTGACAACCATTTATCTAATGATGTTCTTTTTTCTCTTTCCAACCAGCAATGGCGCCCATATCCGCGTGAAGAGATACCGTCACAGCTTCAGCAATTACCCTCAGATTTCCTACAGGGGTTGCAAATTTGGCACTTGCATCGTTCACAACTTGGCCAACCAGATCTACCAGTACACTGACAAGGACAAGGACAGCACAGCACCAGCCAGAAAAATCAGCTCCCAGGGCTATGGCCGCAGGAGAAGGTCTGTTCCTGAGAGAAGGCTTCTTCTGCCTGTAGTTGATGGTAAAATCCAACCATGGTGGATCAGCACCAGAAGTACAAAGGGCAAAACCCAGCAGCCCTTGGACATTAACGTAGCATCTATGCAGCAAGAAAGCAGCATATTAAAGACCAAAGACAAACTGTTCCAGACCTTGTTGAGGACTTAAATTAAGAACTAAACTAGTGGAGATGTTGTTTTTGAAAAAAAATGAAGGTGAAAGCTAAGGCTCTCCTTTCTGTGGTCCATGGAATTCCTCGTTACCAGCTCAGTGAACCTTTAGAAAGGATTGGGAAGAGGATAGCAGGAGCCGACCATGGCTGATGAAGTATTGTAGTAAACCAGGAGGTCAGAATGTGGTCTTCAAGGTTTTGTGATGCAAAGTTGAGAAGACTGTGAAGTTTTCTTGGCCAATGTAGGATGTACAATTTTGCACTTGTAAGGACCTTTGCATAAGTGAGCACTGATAGACCATACCAAAAAAAAAAATCTTATGGGGTTATTGTGAACTTGAAGGCTTTCTGGTTGACCAGGTTCATTCATGGAGATGTTGAAGCAATAGCGAGTCACTCATTTGACCCTTCTCTTTTGGGTCTAAAGCTGGAAAAGGTGCTGCAAAGATTTTCTTGGATGCGTCTTGGAAAGAACTGACCTCAGCAAGGGACAGGCGAGTCCCAAATGTCAATGACTTCTGATTGTTGGAGAAGCATGCAACTGCCCCAAGTTAACG
The DNA here is from genome assembly GCF_062004578.1 of Staurois parvus. Lineage (NCBI taxonomy): Eukaryota > Metazoa > Chordata > Amphibia > Anura > Ranidae > Staurois > Staurois parvus. The sequence continues at coordinate 194,444 of NW_028318613.1, read as the reverse complement.
GCTTCCCTGGCAACAAAGGTTTAACTGCCTGAGAAAAACTTTCCCTTTTCCCATTTACTGCCCTGTCACTGCCAACAGACTTGTTACAGAGACTCTATAACTCCCATATAAAGACAATCTACTATTTGAAACTTTTATTTCCCTGGTTCCTTGTGAACTAAACCTAATACTTGAACCTAAAGTGCAATCTACATTATTTTTATATTTGTCTACGTTAAAGTCGACTATCTTTATTTAATTACTACTGTTCGTGTTTGTATTGTTCAAAGTGAAAGTTATTTTTTTACCTGAATATTATAAATATATAAATATATATATATATATATATATAAATAAGGGCATTGCATCTATTTTATGAAGATATTGTTCAATGTGATCTGTATTTTTCATTCCTGTTTTTATGAAGAGTTATTATATGTTACATTTTATTACACCTGCCAATAGGTTACATTGAACTATAATAAAATCCAAAAATTCACCTGAATTTTCTGTTTCGTTGTTATTTACTTTATTACACGTTACATTGGGGATCGTACTTTGCACGGTTCTTTTAAATGTTTTATGGTGAACGAAATATACCGCCACCTGTTTTCTGGAAAATATAAGTCAAATGTGGAGATAATGAATCCAGCATTCGGGACGCCATGCGTGGAATGTCTACTTTCTCTTTCACTGTTCTGGCAGAGTTCCTAGACTATAAAACATAACGTGTTAGTTTGAAGATGAGGGACAGATTATTGATACAAGAGCCGACCTCATTTTTATTCTGCGGTGATGTTTCCAACCAATGTCTCCTCTACCTATATAAAACATTATATTCATCATATATTCATATGTCTCCTCTACATATACAAACATTATATTCATCATATAGTCACATGTCTCCTCTACCTATATAAAACATTATATTCATCATATAGTCACATGTCTCCTCTACCTATATAAACAATATATTCATGTCTCCTCTACATATACAAACATTATATTCATCATATATTCATATGTCTCCTCTACTTATATAAAACATTATATTCATCATTTATTCGTATGTCTCCTCTACCTATATAAACATTATATTCATGTCTCCGCTACCTATATATACATTATATTCATCATATATTCATATGTCTCCTCTACCTATATAAAACATTATATTCATCATATATTCATATGTCTCCTCTACACATACAAACATTATATTCATCGTATATTCATGTCTCCTCTACCTATATATACATTATATTCATCATATATTCGTATGTCTCCTCTACCTATAAAAACATTATATTCATCATATATTCATATGTCTCCTCTACCTATATAAATATTATATTCATCCTATATTCATGTCTCCTCTACCTATATATACATTATATTCATCATATATTCATATGTCTCCTCTACCTATATAAAACATTATATTCATCATATATTCATGTCTCCTCTACCTATATATACATTATATTCATCATATATTCATATGTCTCCTCTACCTATATAAAACATTATATTCATCATATAGTCACATGTCTCCTCTACCTATATAAAACATTATATTCATCATATATTCATATGTCTCGTCTACATATATAAACATTATATTCATCATATATTCATATGTCTCCTCTACATATATAAAATATTATATTCATCCTATATTCATGTCTCCTCTACCTATATATACATTATATTCATCATATATTCATATGTCTCCTCTACCTATATAAAACATTATATTCATCATATAGTCACATGTCTCCTCTACCTATATAAAACATTATATTCATCATATATTCATATGTCTCGTCTACATATATAAACATTATATTCATCATATATTCATATGTCTCCTCTACATATATAAAACATTATGGGGGAGATTTACTAAAACTGGAGCACTCAGAATCTGGTGCATAGCAGCCAATCAGCTTAGTCTGAAGACGAGGGACAAATTATTGATACATATTCTGCGGTGATGCTTTCAATGTCTCCTCTACATATATAAGCACTTCAGTATGTTCATCATATACTCATATGTCTCCTCTACCTATATAAACATTATATTCATCATATATTCATATGTCTCCTCTACCATAAATAAAACATTATGAGGGATATTTACTCAAAGTGGAGCACTCAGAATCTGGGGCATAATAGCCAATCAGCTTCTAACTTCAGCTTGCTTGGCAATAAAACCTGGAAGCTGATTGGTTTCTATGCAGAGCTGCACTAGATTTTGCGCTCTCCAGTTTTAGTGAATAACCCCCTATATTTATCTTTTCAAGCAACATAAATAAATTGAAAGAATTTGGGTTTTTCTCAAACCTGGTTGGAATTATGGAAATCACAGACCAAATATCTAAAATTAAACATAAAAGTACAAAGCAAAATGTACAGTCCAATGTACATACCAGGGGCGGACCGACCATTTGGGCACCTGGGCACTGCCTGAGGGCCGGGGGTCAGTAGGGGGCCCCATGAGATGCCCCTGGTACCTTTCATAGGCTTTTTTGGGTGTGGTTTGAGTGTGGGCAAGGACACGGGGGCCCCATGATTTCCTATTGCCCGGGGGCCCCATGAGTTGTCAGTCTGCCCCTGGTACTTACTGTAACCACATGCCTACATGGCCAGTTAGAACGGGAGCCAGATAACTGGTCGATATGTTTTTTGGATTGCGGGATGAACCTGAAGCACCTAAAGGGTACACAAAAACACATGCTATACTCTATTGGGGCATCTTTGCTGGACCAACATACTACCAATATACAACCAATTGAAAATAGTATGGTATGGTATAGGTTTGAAAATCTTTGCAAGAAAAAAAAAAGGGGAAAAAAGTATTAAAACAAACACAAATGAGTACTATGTTTCATCTACACACCACATGCTGCTCTGGACAGCTACTGCTCACTCATTTATAGCCATACAAGTCTTTTTATTGCTGCAGAGCGCCCCCTACTGCCCTTGATAAATACTTTCCATTACAATGCAATGTCATTCCTTTCAGTAGTATTACTCTTCCCGTGCAGAAGAGACCAGCGCTCTTGCAATTTAAATCTGCTAATTTGAAAGGAACATAGGGTATCACTTTCCTGCTCCTAGTTCCAAGATGTGGTCACATGCCTGATGAAGGGGTCCTGCGAGACTCCGAAACGTTGCCTTGCTGTAACTGTGTGATGGTTCATTAAAACTTTTGGACCCATATTGGTGATCCTCGATGTGCTGGCTGATTTTGTTTGGTTCTACCCGACGGTCGCTGCAGCACCCACTTATACACACCGCCATTTTTAACGCAGGAATGTGTGCATTTGGATTGTACACTAGCGACAGGAATTATGCCCCATTGTTAGTGTCAGTGGACGGAATAGTGCCCCAAGGGCCGGATAAAGGCAAGCAAAGGGCCACATCCAGCCCCTGGGCAACAGTTTGGAGACCACTAACCTAAAGCATATCTATGGTCCAATGTAGAAATGCATTTATCTCCACTTTGTATTCCAATTATTTTTAGCCTACTCCTATTAATCTGAATGATCTTGAAGTTTGCAAACTTACTTTATGAAGATCCCCACACATCTAGTTCCTTGAATTCTGTGACACGTAGTCACTATGTCCTGTGGGTAGGCACTGCTGTGTCACACATTTCACAGAGCCTGCCTTCTGAGAGGAGGAGTTTCATGGGGCGGAGCCAGCACAGGAGTCGATACTTGCAGGCAGCATGGTACCAGGGGATATGTAGTCCTTAGAAATGGAGGCGAAGCTGCAAAGCATGCTGGGAATCTAGGACGATGTGCAAAGAGGCAGCCAGCAGACAGGCAGCACTCACAACATGAAAGGAGATTTTGGAAGTAAGCTTCTACTCAACTGTTGAATATAACAATGCGTTGCCACCCTATAACAGGAAGTGCCTGAACAATGACCCTCATGGCAGGATCATCAGGCCATTTTAATGAAAGTGGCAGGTTTAAGAATACTGAAAGTGACTTTTTCACATGTAAAAGTTTATATGAGATTTTAGCGATTCGATTTATAACGACAGGACAGCAGTGGAAGCCCCTTATTTCTCTCAGCACAAATGTTTCTAAGATAGACATTCATCAGACCAAAAACAAGTCCTACTGAATTTTATCACCCGATAATAAAGTCTGCATATTAATTAGAGATGTCTGAAGTTCTGTGACGGAGGCCCATGCCAGCAGTAAACATGGCTGTGTTGCGTTCCGTGGTTTTGGCCTCTGCAGATAAAACCCGAATTCACATAAACAGCGACGTGTATGGCTCTTCCAGCATTTTCCATAGTTATCCTATTTATCCTGGATTCTTCTGTCCAAGAGTAAAGATTGTGCAATCAGCACTAAACATTTTTTTTTCTTTTATGGCTCATTACAATGCTCTTCAATCTGGAATGCTGGAACCTGTTTAGAGATGCAATCATCCAAAAGTGGTGCTCTGGTGCCACCTGTAGAGAAATGATCAGTATTGCATGTGCAAACTTGAGACATGTTTTAGGTACTTTTTCTCTATTCCAGTGTTTCTTTAACAACTGTGCCAACCAGGGGCAGACTGACAACCATGGGGCCCCCGGGCAATAGGGGATCATGGGGCCCCTGTGCCCTTGCCCCAACTCAAAAAAGCCTATGAAAAAGGTACCAGGGGCATCTCATGGGGCCCCCTACTGACCCCGTGCCCTCGGGCAGTGCCCGAGTTTCCAAATGGTCAGTCCGCCCCTGGTGCCAACCTATCACGAACAAGACCACAAACTAGTTTGGGTCCCAATCCAAGGTGGGTAATGGACATGTTTGTGATGGGCAGGGCTGTAGATAAGGGTGCACCACCAGTCTTCCTGTACGGGGCCAGGCCAGCGGGGGGGGGGGGGGCGCCAGGCAGCTGGGTGAATTGGACATGGGTAGGGAGAGTGATCGGCACAGAGGGGGTACAATTGCTGGAACCGATCCCCTCCATGGTTCTATCTGCAGCAGCTGAAAGCTGGCTTCTTCTACTCTCCCTCCTGCTGGCTTTCAGCTGCTGCAGAGAGCCTTACAGGATATTGGTTCCAGTAATTGCCCCCCCCCCTTAGCACCTTATCAAACTCCCTGTACACCATACATTTCCGCATGCTTCCCCCCTGTGTACCCCCACCCCCCGCAGTGCTGCCGGCTTCCCTCCTTTCCTTGCTATCAGTAGCTGCAAGTACACAATAGGATCCTTCAGGATGGAGAGTGGGGGGAAAGGTTCAGTGAATATGTCACATTTTACTAGCCCCTTTCCTGAATGAACACAATGTGTGATCAGTACAATGTTTATTTAACAATTAAAAAAAAAACCATAGCAATGAATAGATTTGTACATCATAGGATCCCAGTAAAGGTATAACCTCCTAATCAGAACCCACTGGCCTATCATACAAATGTTTTCATAAATACTATATTACCTACATTATTTAATCCATCCCATCCAGTCAGATAAGTCCTTATGATGGGATGGATAAACTTTTCCTAGACCAACTGTCTACTTTTTCAGTTATCTCCATATACCCCCAAATCTCTCACAATCTACTTCCTCAGGAGATATCTCCAAATACCTCCATGTCTCTTATAGTCTACTTCCTCAGGAGATATCTCTCCATATCTTCATATCTCCTATGATCTATGTTTACAGGAGACATTTCCATAAATCTCCACATATTTCCTTATATGTCCATATCTACAGTCTACTTCCTCAGGAGATATGTCCATATACCTCCATATCGCCTATAGTGTACTATAATGTACAGGAGATATGTTCCTGTACATTTTTACTGTATCTCCTAAGGTTTACTTTCTCAGGAAACCGGGAAACATCACCATATATGTCCATATTTGCCAGAGTCAACTTCCTCAGGAATATCTCTATATATCTCCTACAGGTTATCTCCATATACTTCCATACTTTCTACAGTCTACTTCCTCAGGAGATATCTGCCTATACTTCCCTATTTCCTATGGTCTACTTCCTCAGGAGTTATCTACATATCTCCTACAGTCTAAAGCCTCAGAAAATATCACCATATACCTCCATATTTCCTACAGTCTATTTACTCAATAGATATCTCCCTATACTTCCATATTTCCTATGTACTTCTTTTCTTCCTCAGAAGATGTCTCGCTATTACTCCATATCTTCCACAGTCTACTTCCCCAGGAGATATCTCCTTATACCTCCATATCTCCTATGATCTACTTTCTCAATAGTTATTTCTTTATATACCTTCATATATCCTACACTCTACTTCCTCAGAAAATATAACTATTTGCCTCCATATCTCCTATGGTCTACTCCCTCAGGAAATACCTCCATATCTCCTATGGTCTACTTTCTCAGGAGATATCTCCCTATACCTATGTATCTCCCATGGTCTACTTCCTCAGGAAATACCTTCATGCACAGTACCTCAAAATCTCTTACAGTCTCCTTCCTCAGGAGATATCTCCCTTATAACTCCATATATTCTATAGTCTACTTAGGAGATATCTTATTGTATACCTGTCAGGGAGCTAGGAGCCAGACACACAAGGAGGTGCAATTAAAGGTAGGTTTATTTACACAGAAACAAGGCAATAGTCTATGCAAGTCCGACAGCAACAGCGGATGACTTGGTAGGACAGAAGTTCTCCTGCCGAGATCGTCTTCCAGGATAATCAAGTCGAGAACCAGCGGGAATCGTAGCCAAAGCCAGGGTCAGAAGCCAGGAAGAATGGTAACCAGAGCTGGGGTCAGAAGCCAGGAAGAATGGTCACCAGAGCCGGGATCAGAAGCCAGGAGGAGTCTTTGCCAAAGCCGAGTCGGTATCTAGGAGAGCAATGAGTTAACTGAACAGGAGCTTGCTGCTGTGCAGCAGACAGGACACAAATGCAATGGACAGCTACAAACAGCAGACTTAAATGTGATAAGCCGCCACCTCCTGGGAGGAGCCGCAGAGGGCTGAAAGCATAAAGGATCCCACAATGCTTTGCAGACCTAAGATGGATGCCAGCACATGGAGCAGCACAAGCCCTAAGGAAAGGTAGGACCTTGATAATACCACAATATTTCCTATAATCAATTTTCTATGGAAATATAACTATTTGCTACTTCCGCAGGAGATATATTTCTTCGAGATCATTCGTCCAATTGCCCAACTCCCGAATTTCTTGTGAAAGATAGTCGGTCAGCTTGAAAGTAGCAGAGGATAATTCCTACTGTAGCATGGGCAGCATGGGTAGCGCAGCAGCTCAGCATCCCTCAGAGCTGGAGTGGGAGACTGCAGGGATGCCTCTGATGCCAGGTCATCATCACTGCTTGGATCTGGCCCACCCGTGGGTAATGGTGGCGGAGGTCCCGAAATCAAGGCTGGGACTTCGGATGCGTCCTCTGGCGGGGGACCCAAAATTGAGGCCGGGGCTTCAGACACGGCCTCCAATGGCTAGGACTCAAGTTCCGTCGCAGCCTGCCAAGCTTTGGAGGCGCGGGCATCTGCAGTTTTCTTGCCCATCGGGGAAGCGGAGTACAGGGGTCTAGAAGGGGCTGGAGGGAAGGCAGGCAACCCCCCCCCCCGAGAGCTGGAAGATCGGCCGATGTGTCCGGCGACCGAGGGGCAGGCCTATACAGTGCGGCCATCATGATTGCTGCTCACGAGTGCCCCTCAGGAGATATATTTCTTTATATACCTTCATATCGCCAATGGTCTGTTTACTCAGGAACTGTACCCATTTCACCCATATCTCCTATGGTCTACATCTTCAGGATTTATCTTTATTTATCTCCATATCTACTATGGTCTACTTCCTCAGGAGATATCTTCATATACCCCCATATCTCCTATGGTCTACTTCCTCAGGAGATATCTTCATATACCTTCATATCTCCTCAGGTTTACTTCCTCAAGAAATATATTCATATGCCTACCTTTGAGCAGTGTTATGGACAATCTGTTGGAAAATTCTTGGTAAGATAGTGTGGTATCAAAGACAGCTTGTATAGAGGAAATATGTGGAATGTGCCTGCTAACCTCACTTTTTGAATATAGTGGCCTGGTTGTCACTGCTGATCCAATGACTTGGGTACTTTCTAAGCCTGAGATATGTTGTTCTACTGCAAGAACTCAAATTGCCCAATTCTACAACACCTCATTGTCAATGCCAAGATCATGTGAGTTCTAAAATATATGATTTATTGCGTTATCATTATTTTCATAATGTGTTCCTGGCATCTTACATCATCCTGCGCCGATAAAATATATAACGTGTTTGTTCAGCAGAGAACAAATATTTGTCATGGAGTCCTGGCACACAGAGGTGACAATCTAATCTTTGTTCTAGGAATGTGATGTGATAAGGTGACTCCTTCAAGGTCACCGCCAACTCTGACTTTTCCTCCAGAATGTACTCCACCAGCCACTGCTATGGGCACTGCGACAGCCCGCGGGCAGCGAGGTTATCTGGCGTGTACATAGACAGCTGGTAAAGCCATGATAAGGTTTTCCACTGCTTACTTACAGGGAATGTCAGCTGGAAATCTACATTCTGAAGAGGGTCAGTTAGGGTGGCCATAGCAAGCTCAGTGCTTCCTTTCAAAGCGTATGTCAAGGCAAAGGTCATTACAAAAACCTATGCAATATATTTCTTCAATAGATGCACCTTTTCCGTGTTTTATCACTTTATGTACAGAAAAATACATGCTGATCTGTCGGAAATGCACTCAGCTACCATTGTGAACTGACAACACACAGCATATTCGTGGGCTAAGTGGTGTCAGCCCTGCCCTCTTGTCTTTTGCTGAATCACTCAACCACTCACACTCTCCCATCTCCACAGCATAAAGGCCAATCATTCTGTAGTCCAAAATAAGAAGTAGGAGGACTGTTTGAGATAACATGGGAAGTGTGCACAGGACAGCTCTGAATTTTTGGCAGGATTAACAGGCAAATGAGAGAAATTCATTGTTATGATTTACATACATTTTAATGAGTCATGTGTCTTCTTCTTGAATCTCAGTGTACTTTGTGTATTTCATCCAGATCTGTGCAGTAATCCCGTGTGAGACTTTTCCTGTAATAAAGACCGCTCACTGCTGCTCTCTCTCCTTGTGCAGGGGAACTGGTCTTGTCTCCACCCCTCCTGTAGTTTTCTGCAGGCAGCATGTAGTGTGTGGTGCCTGCTGGGTCCCTCCCATAGCTCTGCTCTCTGCTAAGGATATGTAAAGCACAGTGAAGATTTCCCCGCTACATTTACAAAGGAATATCTGGATTTGTAAAGGCATTTGCTGCACACAAAGAGGATTTATATCCTGTATGACTCTTGGGGAATAGATTCAAATAAACATTTTTGTGCTTGTGAGGACCGCTAGTCCAGAACTGTGCATTAACCCTTGCCAGCCAGTCCCTAAACTCCCCTCAGTCTGACTTCATCCCTCTTCTGGATCTGGAGAGAACCCCTTGAATGGCCATGAGAAGAAGCATAGCCCAAGGATCTTACCCCTTCGTTCAATTCATGGAATACGTTGCCTTAAAATTTTAACAAGCTTCAAGGAGCCTATTATCTCAGCTTAGGGACAGAAGACACCAGAACACAGACCTTTAAAGCTGTAAAAAGCTGAGTTCTGGCAGGATGTCTGTTAATTTCTGCTAACCATAAAAAAATCTACAGATTAACACTTCCCTCTGACCTATCGTTAGACTATGACCAAATCCTGCAGTTCTGTCACCCATGGTTTGTAAGGCAATTAAAGTACTAGGAACATATAGTGTGCCATAAAATGTCTACACAGAAATCAGCCAGGTGTGAAGTGGCCTCTCTGAGACCTCTGCCCAATTCACAACTTAACAAAATCCCCACACAACTCATAAAATCAAACAGGACCAAGACACATTACTATTTAGTATATTTTTGAATGGCGAATATCATAACGAACAAATACAGAGGGTAAGATAGCAGTCTCCAACCTCCTGGGTGACAAGCCCTTCCAATATACTCTGTGTTTGGTATCCTTGGACACTAAATATAATGAACGCAACCTGTACATATTGGAAGATATTAATATTGGTATAAAACTGTGTGTAAGGGAAGGCCATAATACAGTCATAAACATGGTGACACCCCCATAGCCACTCCCCAACCACTTAATTGGTCAGCTGGTCTCTGTCAACACCCCTTTGATACCACAGAAAAGGGGAATGCCAGGACATTTTGACAGCTCTCGTTTTAACATCAAACCAAGGCACACACCAAACACCTAACCAGATTTGAGAGAGCCACAGTACCGTTTTTTCTTGATCGATTGGCCTATGCTAAAACCAAGGACTTTGCAAGTATTTACCTTTTTCCACCTCTTTGTCTTGCTGTTGCTTGTTCTCTTTGTTTCTGTGTAACACCCTTTTTCTGTAAATATTTTATTTGCACCATTTTGACCTTTTCCATTATTAAACCTTATTTTGAAAAGTGTTGAAATGGTCTCTAAGGCTTTTAACCTCCCTAGCTGTCTGACTATGCCATATTTCTGTGCTCAAAGCGGTACATTTTTTTGTATGGAAATATGTCATTTTTTTATTGTAGGCTGTAATTTTTAGGAATAACTCACTGAAATCTGTCCGAACAAGAGTCTAGTAAACATTCCGGGTATGATAAAACTTGAAACACGAAATCATAAATTATAATTTAATAAATAATCATAAAAAATAATAATAAAATAATAATACATTTAATTCAATAATATAATCAAACCAAAAACACTGAAATTTGCAATAGAGCGCCAAGTTCGCATATCACTGAGCAAAGTCGCAGAATCGTTTTCAGTGTCTGATGACAAATTTCCCCCACGAATCATTATCACTCAATTCTGCAAGTAGTTCTAATTTACTATCGCTGTTCTATAGCCGGTCTAAAACCGATTTTGACCTAAAGGGACGCTTTTTGGACGCCATGGACGTTTCTCAGTTTCCAGGCAGAAAGAACAGTAAAAATGCAGGCAGGGCGCCGGACAAAGCACTCGGGACACAATGTATGTGAAATGGTTTGATACAGGAATGTTATACTATGTGATTTTAGTGTAGTGAGTGAATGTCACTTTTTGACATTTTTAAATTTCCCACCAGTTCCGTCCCCCGTACGTCCTGATGTCGCAGGGAACGGAACCCAGAAGACAGATGCTAGCATCGGCTGGAGGACATTGCCGGGGACACTGCAGGAGGGACATCGCGGGAGCGCAGGACAAGGTAAGTGCTGCAGGGAATCCCAGAGCAACGCTGCAGTGTATTCCCGAGTGTAGCTCGGGGTTACCGCTTGTGGTGCTGAAACTTTACCCTGAGCTACACTTGGGAATACCTCCAGAGGGGTTAATGAAAACCAAAAGAATCCCTGTCTCTTGAAGAGTGCTACTGCTCTGAACATACCTGTCTGTGGTAACAGTGCGTGTTTACCTTCTTGTTAAAAAGTAGATGGTGGCAGTTAAAAGGGTTAATTGCTTATTTAACTTAACCGATTGACAATCGCTCTCAGGCTGCTGCCACCTAGATTGTAGTCCAAGCTGGAAAATCTTTGTTCCGGGCAGGGGCGGAACTGACAACTCATGGGGCCCCCGGGCAATAGGGGATAATGGGGCCCCTGTGTCCTTGCCCACACTCAAAAAAAGCCTATAAAAAAGGTACCAGGGGCATTTCATGGGGCCCCCTACTGACCCCGGGCCCTCGGGCAGTGCCCGAGTGCTCGAATGGTCAGTCCGCCTCTGGTTCCGGGTGCAGCTAAAAGTGGCATTGTTACGTAAGTGACAGCGTGGTGTGAGGTTGGTCAGTCCTTTGTCACAAGTTGGTGAGAAGGACAGGGGTCAGGCACCACGTTCATCACACACCACACTTGCTGTGTCTGTTAATTCTCATTATCCCTAGCTCATGGGAGTGAAAGTGAATCAGCAGAAGGGAGACAAAAGTCTACGGCAGATTTAATTCCTGGGGTACTATCAAGTAACAGGAGGGTAACTTTGATCCTGGAATTTGCCTTTAAATTTGCATATGTTGCTTTTGTGTGATATATGTTTTTAGATTTCTCCATAAATTACTATTTTATCAAACAAAACAATGGATAATTAGGACATCCCTGATACTGGAGACCCCTGACTCCAAACATATTGTTGTTTTAGCAATTTGTGGGAATGATGGTTGTGTGAAGAAGGTTACATCATGACATATCCATTCCACTGGGACACTCAAGTGCAGATTAGAGGCACCTAGAATAAGAGTTTGCTTATATACTGTCATCCTTCTGATGGAGGCACGCTGTGCTGGCCAATTATTTACAAAGACCACATTTCTCTAATTATCGCAGTTTCAAGGGTCAGATAGTTTTTAGTAAATAAAATTCCATAGAACAATCTATAGAAGCCTTTCTCAACCTTTTCAGTATCAGGGAACCTCTGCTACAAATTACTATTTCTACAAATCATGATACATTAGTGTGATGCTCAGTGGGAAGAATGATCCTTACACTTGTGGTCGTTGGGGAGAATTACTCCCTTACAGATAGCTAAAAAGATCATTGGTGTCCGTGGGAATTTTTTGGAGAGGCAAAAATTGTGAATTGCTCAAGGAACCCCTATCAACCTCTGGAGGAATCCTAGAATTCCATGGAACCCTGGTTGAGAAACCCTGATCTAGAGGAAAGCAGAGGAAGAAGCTTTTAGTCAGGGAAGGATTGGGCCAGTTTTCAGAGACCATTCAAACCCCCCTCAGGACAGTATTAATAAGAGGTGTTGGGCTGGTGTCCCTGAGTAGAGATGCATCACCATTCATACATCAATATGATCGGGACCCACAGTCAAAGACGCATCATTTAATTATATGCCCCCCTATTCTGACCAGTGGCATTAAAGCATTTTAAAGTAGGTGGAGGTGAGGTGCTGAGAACAAATCCTTGAATTTGTGCATAAGAGGTCTTTGAGTCTGAGTGCCAAGTTTGGAAACTTTCTACAAAGCAGGGGTCCCCTCCCCTTTCCCAGAGATAAAGGTCAACCAGCTTGATAAGTCTATGCAAAGTTCAGCCAGAAGGAGCACCAAACACACGGGAGACCAAAAATGTATTTTATTAGTCCCAATAATGGTAGCAGGGTAACACAAGGCATCCAGCATGCTTCAGGCCAAAAAATCCCCCCTTCACCAGGTCTTTAGTATCACAGTATGTGAGTAATAGACCTGAAGGGTGAACACTGAGTGAGTGTTTGTACTGGTCAGATGTTTGGCCTCTGAAACATGCTGGATGCCTTATGTTACCCTACTGTCATTTTTGGACTTTCATTCGTTTGGCACTCTTTTTGCCTCAACTTTTTATCTAAGCCTCTGGCAATGGCAAGGCTTCCAGCATGAACCTCCTTTGCTTCTCTGAGATATCACGTGACCAACATGCCAAGAATTATAAAGTAAGTGGACGCCAAAAGATGGCAAAGTGGAAAGGTGTCACAGTAAACCATGTCCTTAAAATACACCCAATGTTTCTCCAAGTCCACCAGTCATTGCAATGCCATGGCATATTTTGCATGGTGCATGATTTTTTTAGCCCACGGAAAGGTACCCATGGCATGACTAGTTGGTTGTATTTAGCCTACAGGCCAAATGTTGGCAGTCCTCCACTACTTCTGAGGGCCTGCATCTCAGGATATTCCTATGATGGGTAGATCTTTTCTTCTAAAGTAGCCTTCTGCAACCTGTTTACTCAAGAGAAGCCAATGAAATAATCTTCAGTTCTTTGGAAACCTTACTAAATAAATTGGAGGTCAGTGGGGAAAATGCCTCTTACATTAGTGGTTAGTGGGAATAATGCCCCCTAAATTGGTGGTCAGTAGGACGAATGCCACCCTTACAGACAGCTACAAAGTTCAATGGTATCATACAGCTAGTTTTGTTAAGTAGCATTGGCCCAGGAAATTTGAAGGCACCCTCAAATAGGAGGTCATTCAGCCAAAGCTCAAGGAACCTCTAACAACATCTGGAGCAACGGTCACCAAACTACAACACCAAACTACAACCCATGGTCTGAATGCAGCCTTTTGCTTACCTTTTTCCAGCTTTTGTGGCACTTTTTCTCCCAGTAACACAAACAGTGGGGCACTATTCCTTCCACTGACACCAATTATGGGGCACTCTTTTTTCCCAGTGACAGTGATGGGGCATAATTCCTCCAAATGGTACTAAAAATAGAGCAACATTCCTTCCACTGAGACCAATGATGAAGGCACCATTCCTTCTGCTGACACTAGTGATGAAGGCACCATTGCTTCCACTGACCCCAACAGTGGGGCACTATTCCTCCCACTGAAAGCAGCAGTGTGGCACTATTTCTTCCACTGACACCAGCAATGGGGTACTATTCCTTCCATTGACACCAATGATGGGGAACTATTCCTGCTCCTAATGACCACAGTTGCTATATAATCTTTTTACTCCCACTGACCAGGAAGCCTTAGACACTGACTATGCCCACTGATTTTGGGGCATTTTCTTCTCCAAGTGGCCACAGTATGGCCCCCTAAAAGTCGTAAAGAACAGCAAACGGGATCTGTGTTTAGAAAGTTTTGACACTCCTCCTCTGGAGGAACCCTAGTTGAAAATGGCTGATCTAAAGGGTGCCAGTCTAACATTTCAAGACAGAGACTTTTCCAGGCAGCAATGGGGAGTTAAGAGGTCTTCAAAAGTACTGAACCATCCGTTGGGCTTCTTGAGGCGTCTGGATGAAGGCCATATTGCTGACTAAACACCAACTTACAGAGATTAGGCAGGGGGAGTGGGTCAGGAGTTATTTTTAATTTTTCTAGACATCCAACATCTCTCTTCTTGTGTATTTCCAGTCACTTGCTTAAAATATCTTCAAAACATCATGACGTCATCTAAAGAGTTTCGGGATCTTGCCAAAACCCAAAGGCAAACCGTGACAAAAGATGGCCAGGAGTGGATTTGTGTTTCCACCTTTCTGGTGCCTCGAGGGACAGAGTTCATGAGTGGGGCCATTGTTGGCAGCAACTGTACAAATATTTTGCTTGTTCTGCTAAAAGATCAGCTGCGAGTTTATTACACTCAGGATGTAGAATTTCAGCACTTGGCTATTACGTTGTTGTGGAGAACTAGAACTAGGGATACAGAAAATAAACATCACGTAGCGGAGATTTGATGGGACCCAGCTAAAACCTATTGTGTTTCGTTCGCCACTTGAGTCTGTTATTTAGTGTTAACCCAGTGCAAGCAGAGAAGATTCCTTATATGAAGCCGCCATGAGCAGAGCCATAGCAAAAATCCCCAGGGTCTTGGGGTACAATCAAAACTGAGGCTTGTGGTTTCCAAAACCTTTGATGGCCTTCTTAAAGTGGCTCTAAAAGCAGAAAATGTTTCACCTTAATGCATTCTATGCAATACGTTAAAAAAATCCTCTAAGTGCGGCCCCCCCCCAGGCCCCCCTTATACTTATCCAAACCCCATCTAAATCCAGTGATGTGCATGGGAGCAGCCAGTGAGCCAATGAGGAGAGAACAGGGGGCAGGACTGAGCTGCGCTCTGTGTGTGAATGTACATTTACAGGAGCATGGCTTAGGAGTGCCCTCATAGCAAGAGGCTTGCTAATGGAGGAAATGAGCAGGGTGGAGGAACCAATTCCGCTAGTGGGGGGACCCAAAAAAGAAGAGTATTGGGGCTGCCCTGTGAAAAATCCTTGCACAGAGCAGGCAGGTAAGAAAATTATATCTGATACTGGTCCACTGAACCTCTAAGCCATTTTAAACATTTAGTAGTCCTGTCTGAAAGCAGGCATGGCAAGAAATCTATTGTGCTGCTATTGTGTGGCCCTTTGGAAGTATTGGGGGGTCACATTTGAAATCCTAAATGAACCCTCTGCTCTCTGCTCTACACAGGAAACAGGGGTGTTTGTTCACATACACCGCAATATAACCGAGTCAGAGTAATCCCTCTCTGGCCAGTCCCTACTCTGCTCTGCAAAATGCCAATGCTACAGTAATTATAATGCCAATATGGGGCAAATAGACACAAGGCTGCTCAACTCTCTAATTTTCAAGTTGGCCACCACTGCTCTACTGAGAAAGGTCTTCCCCAAAAACGACTATTGTCACACTGGGGTTGATTTACTAAACTTGGAGAGTGCAAACTCTAGTGCAGTATTGCCTAGAAACCAATAAGCTTTCAGGTTTTATTTTCAAACCTTAAAGTGTTACTAAACCCACAACAGTAAAATCAGTCTGTATATGCAGTAGAACATGCTTGTTATACTCACTATGGAACCTAAGGGGTTAATCCTCCACATTGTGTAAAAAGACTGTTTGCTTCTGTCTTTTCTGATCCTCCCCTTCTTCTGATGTCCCCACTCCATCTGCTGATAGAGCTTTTGGGGCAAGCTGCACATGCTCAGTTTGGTGTGTATTGCATTTAATTATTTTTTTCTTGATAGAGTGCTTGTGATCAGCACAGGGCCAATCAGTGCTGTCCAGTTAGAGAGTCACGGGTCCTGCAGCCTCATAGGACAGAGAAGAATGAAAACTCAGTCTACAAGCTTTAACCAGGGCTCTGCAGGACACTGATAGAAGTCACAAGACTGCTCTATACTACTGATGAGAAAAGGTATTTAGCAGTTTATATTTACTAAAATAATTGCATTGCCATGTTGTGTGTACTGTGGGAGAGCAGATATAGTGAATGCAGGGTCCGGGGAGACCAGATATAGTAAATGCAGGGTCCGGGGACAGCAGATATAGTGAATGCAGGGTTCGGGGAGACCAGATATAGTAAATGCAGGGTCCCGGGAGAGTGGGTATAGTGAATGCAGGGTCCGGGGAGAGCGGATATAGTGAATGCGGGGTCCGGGGAGAGAGGATATAGTGAAAGCAGGGTCCAGGGAGAGTGGCTATAGTGAATGCAGGGTCCGGGGAGAGCGGCTATAGTAAATGCAGGGTCCGGGGAGAGCAGATATAGTGAATGCAGGGTCCAGGGAGAGTGGATATAGTAAAAGCAGGGTCCGGGGAGAGCGGATATAGTGAATGCAGGGTCCGGGGAGAGCGGATATAGTGAATGCAGGGTCCGGGGAGAGCGGATATAGTGAATGCAGGGTCCGGGGAGACCGGATATAGTGAATGCAGGGTCCGGGGAGAGCAGATATAGTGAATGCAGGGTCCGGGGAGAGCAGATATAGTGAATGCAGGGTCCGGGGAGAGCAGATATAGTGAATCCAGGGTCCGGGGAGAGCGGATATAGCAAATGCAGGGTCCTGGGTTTAGCCCAGGGCTGTCCAACCTTTTGACTTTCCTGGGCCACATTGGAAGAAGAGGAATGGTCTTGGGCCGCACATAAAATACACCAACAATAAGGTTAGCTGATGAGCAGAAAAATCGGGCAGATCATAAGTTAACGATCACTGCTATACTGTAGATAATGTACCTAGCTAAGCAATAAAACTTCAATTTTTTTGTAATATTTTTTATGATAAAGTAAGAGGGCAGCATAAAGCCAGCACGATATTTGACACTCTTTTTGGTAAATTAATGCATCAATATCTGTTTGAATGGATGGAGTTACGATTCTTAAAGAATTCTCAAAGTGCTCCTCAGGTATTTTGGTTCTAAATTTGCCCTTCGTGTGCTTCATCCTTAAAAATAGTTGCCCGCAAATACACGTGCTGCCGAAAACTGATGCCATTAATAAGACGTGATTGTGAAAAATGAGACCCTAACCAAAAAAAACTATTGGGGCTTTGAAAGTACCAAACCATATAAATGAACACTAATTATACAAAAATGTGGTAATAGACATAATAGTGCATGGCTGCAACTTGGAATCATAAAATGATACTTAGTTGGTACAAAGACACCTAAACAGATGGTATCATATTATGGGTGTTGGTGGACATGTGAATACATAGCTTCCACTTGGAACCATGAATAACCACTTTGTTGAACGTTCCAACGCGTTTCACGGGACAATGCCCGCTTCTTTATTCATTGTGTCCGATCTGATTAATTGTATTTTATGACTTTCCATGTACATGTTTGATTGTCATGTGCCTAATAAAAGGTGTTCAATTTTATTAATTGTTTTCACATTTTTGTATGTTTAACCGCTTCCCCGCTGCCGTATAGCAGATATACTGCTACACGGCGGCACGAGTGTGCAAAATCATGTATATATACATTTCCTGGTAGGGGGCATGCGCGAGCCGTGCCGCCATTCATGGCCGTGGATGTCAATCACCAGGGCCCGGTGATTACTGACAGCTCGGGCACACTGCACAGCACAGCCATCCAGAGCAGTGTGATTACAGTGAAGGACACAGATCCCGCCCCCTAGTAAAACACTCCCTGCACAGAGTTAACCCTTTGATCACCCCTCACATTAACCCCTTCCTGCCCAGTGCCATTAGTACAGTGTCAGTGCTGTTTTTTAGCACTGATTATTGTATTGGTGTCATTGGGGGTGTCAGTGACACCAAGTTAGTCCCCCCCCCTGTCAGAATCCCCCAAAATTACAATTTTGTGTTGGGCTGCATTCATAGCCATCTTGAGCCGCATGTGATCTATGGGCTGCAGGTTGGACGCCCCTGGTTTGGAGCCCATTCGCACTTGGGATCCAAAGTTGCATGACAGGTCGCATCCCATGTTTCCCAATGGTTACGATTCAGAGCTGTGAAACTTCAAGTCGCAGCGACTTCAAAGTAGTTCCTGCACTACTTTGGTCCGTGTTTCGTGGGACTTGAGGGCCATAGATCTCAATGGAACCCCTCCAAAGTCACATGAAAATCGCACCAAGAAACAATCATACTTTGTTAAAGCCAAAGTCGCACTCATCCAAAGGTGCATCAAAGACGCATCAAATAGCACTGGGAAATTGCAATGAAAATTGCACGATTTTGAAGTTGCACAAGTGTGAATGGAGCCTTACGGTGGGAATACAACGACCGAGAGGCGTTTGTTCGTTGGTCGAAATCGTGGCCCACATTAACCAATCTAAAAAATATTTAGTCGGGCAATATGTAGTGTTGACGTCTTCCGTACAAGTGGAAGCGATGCGGTGTGTGTGTGACCTTGTAGCCACGCCCTCCCCGGCCAGAACGAGCGTTCCACGCCCTCCCAGCCAGAACGAGCTTTCCACGCCCTCCCGGCCAGAACGAGCTTTCCACGCCCTCCCGGCCAGAACGAGCTTTCCACGCCCTCCTGAACAGAACGAGCGTTCCACGCCCTCCCGGCCAGAACGAGCGTTCCACGCCCTCCCGGCCAGAACGAGAGTTCCACGCCCTGTCGACCAGAACGAGCTTTCCACGCCCTCCCGGCCAGAACGAGAGTTCCACGCCCTCCCGGCCAGAACGAGCGATCCACGCCCTCCCGGCCAGAACGAGAGTTCCACGCCCTCCCAGCCAGAACGAAAATTATACACCTTCCCGGCCAGAACGTTCCACTCCCTCCCGGCCAGAACGAGAGTTCCACGCCCTCCCGGCCAGAACGAAAATTATACACCTTCCCGGCCAGAACGTTCCACGCCCTCCCGGCCAGAACGAGAGTTCCACGCCCTCCCGGCCAGAACAAGCTTTCCACGCCCTCCTGGCCAGAACGAGCTTTCCACGCCCTCCTGAACAGAACGAAAATTATACACCTTCCCGGCCAGAACGTTCCACGCCCTCCCGGCCAGAACAAGAGTTCCACGCCCTCCCGGCCAGAACGAGCTTTCCACGCCCTCCTGAACAGAACGAGCGTTCCACGCCCTATCGGCCAGAACAAGCTTTCCACGCCCTCCCGGCCAGAACGAGAGTTCCACGCCCCCCGGCCAGAACGAGAGTTCCACGCCCTCCCGGCCAGAACGAGCGATCCACGCCCTCCCGGCCAGAACGAAAATTATACACCTTCCTGGCCAGAACGTTCCACTCCCTCCCGGCCAGAACGAGAGTTCCATGCCCTCCCGGCCAGAACGAGCAATATATACACAACAATCACCAGCAATGAGTATAATATCATTTATCACATGACCTATATACATAAATAGTGATTCATAAAATATAATCTGCAGAATTCTGGTTTCATCATCTCATTAGGCCGATCTACTTTTAACATTTGGATTTTTAGTTTGTGTTTACGAAGATTGGACATCAACATCCGGGTCATCTTCTGCTTCCGCTCATGCGTGATAGCGCTTGATAGATTTTTTTCGTACGACCGTCACACCACCGCATAGAAAATCAGTTGTTCGAATGCAAAACGATGAAATTTTTCACTGTTTTTCAACCGGATTTTTTCGTTCACAATATCGTTATTGGTTAAAACATCCTGCTCATCAACGAAGAGAAAATGGTTCGATCAGTGGTTCCGCAAAATTTTTCGGACGATTTTCTTCTCCTGTGTACGGGGCATTAGTCTTTTTGATGAACGCTGTGAAATATCATCGGCAACAGTGGCCTCTGGCGGCTGAAAAGAAGTACTGCACTTGACTTACAGAGAAATTGTCAAATGGCCATTTACAGCTCACATCCACCCAGGGAAGAGTGTTAGCTCCAGGCAAAGGCATCCCAAGGGTTGGTGTCACCCGGTGCGATAACACTTGGTGACACCTCCTCCGACGATCCCCGCAGAATAATTCGGATCTGCGGATTGAGCATAATGGATCAGACTCCGATCCATTATGTGCAATCCACAGATCCGATCCATCCTGCGTGGATCGTCGGCTTTCTTTACAACTTACCTTTTCATGGCACGGGTCCAGCGTCACCCCGTATAGGTTGCATACTGATGATCC
Organism: Staurois parvus; assembly: GCF_062004578.1. NCBI lineage: Eukaryota > Metazoa > Chordata > Amphibia > Anura > Ranidae > Staurois > Staurois parvus. The sequence goes on along the minus strand of NW_028318613.1, from coordinate 173,677 downwards.
CCGCAGGATGGATCGGATCTGCGGATTGAGCATAATGGATCGGAGTTCAATCCATTATGCTCCCCAATCCGCAGATCCGATTCATTCTGCGGGGATCGTCGGCATGCAACCTATACGGGGTGACGCCGGACCCGCGCCATGAATAGGTAAGTTGTAAAGCAAGCTGACGATCCCCGCAGGGTGGATTGGATCTGCGGATTGGGGAGCATAATGGATCGGATCCTCAATCCACACAAAGCTCTGTACAGAGGGAGTGATCTGTCAGTCTGTCTAGCTGAGAGTTCTAGTAGTAAAATCAGCACACATAACACATTGTTAGGCACATACCCCACATGGAAGAAAAATATACTTTAAATATATTTTTAAAATATTCTTCCCAAATATATTGACATATATTTGAAATACTACAATTTTGGCCGTATTCAATATATTTCAAAGTATATTTATATATATATATATACACTGTATGTTGAAATGCGGTTTTATTACAAAATACATAAAAAATATATTTTTTTTAAATTTTCAAATATACTGTATGTCTTTAAAAATACATTTAAACTACATTTTTGGAATGCATTTACACATGCAAAAATAAATGTATAAATTATGTAAAAATATATGTTAAAATGACTTTTTTATATGTAAAAAAAAATCTGAAAAATATATTTTACAAAAAAAAAAATTATATATATATCTATCTATCTATATATATATATATATATATATATATATATATATATACTGCAATATATTTTGAAATATATTGAATACGGGTAAAATTGTAGTATTTCAAATATATGTCAATATATTTGGGAAGAATATTCAAATACATTTTTCTTCCATGTAGGATATAATCCCTTGATCGCCCTAGATGTTAATCCCTTACCAGCCAGTGTCATTACTACAGTGACAGTGTATAGTATGAGCACTGATCCCTGTATTAATGTTCGTGGTGATGTCAGTGACAGTTAGTCAGCCCCGCCCCCCAGCATCAATTAGTGTCAGATTGCCCACCACACTATCACAGTCCCATTATAAGTCACTGATCGCTGCCATTAATAGTAAAAATAAATAAATAAAAATGCCTGCACATATCCCATAGTTTGTAGTCGCTATAACTTTCACGCCACCCAACTTTAGGCCTGGCCCACCCGGGCCTGACCACTAACATTCCCCAGGGCCAGCCCACTGTACATCCCACAATGGCCTTTCCCATTTTCTCCTTCTCCATCCCATGTCATCCATCCTATGTCCTCCTCATTCTGTCTCATCTCGGACAACCCATGTCCTCCTCTTCTATCCCATGTCCTCCATCCTATGTCCTCCTCATTCCGTCTCATCTCGGACAACCCATGTCCTCCTCCTCCATCCCATGTCCTCTTCCTCCTCCAGTCCCATATCCTCCATCCCATGTCCTCCTCCTCCAGTCACATATCCTCCATCCCATGTCCTCCTCATTCTGTCTCATCTCGGACATCCCATGTCCTCCTCCTCCATCCCATGTCCTCTTCTTCCTCCAGTCCCATCTCCATCTCATGTCCTCCTCCAGTCCCATATCCTCCATTCCATGTCCACCTTCTTCTGCAGATCAATCTCCTTATCCCATGTCCTCCTCCTCCAGTCCCATATCCTCCATTCCATGTCCTCCTCCTTCTGCAGTTTAATCTCCTCCATCCCTTGTCCTCCTCCTCCAGTCCCATATCCTCCATCTCATGTCCTCCTACTCCAGTCCCATCTCCTCCATCCCATGTCTTACTCCTTCTGCATTCCAATCTCCTCCATCCCATGTCCTCCTCCTCCAGTCCCATATCCTTCATCCCATGTCCTCTTCCTCCTCCAGTCCCATATCCTTCATCCCATGTCCTCTTCCTCCTCCAGTCCAATTTCCTCCATCCCATGTCCTCCACCTCCAGTCCCATATCCTCCATCCCATGTCCTCCTCCTTCTGCATTCCAATCTCCTCCATCCCATGTCATCCTCCTCCAGTCCCATATCCTTCATCCCATGTCCTATTCCTCCTCCAGTCCCATATCCTCCATCCCATGTCCTCTTCCTCCTCCAGTCCAATTTCCTCCATCCCATGTCCTCCACCTCCAGTCCCATATCCTCCATCCCATGTCCTCCTCCTTCTGCATTCCAATCTCCTCCATCCCATGTCATCCTCCTCCAGTCCCATATCCTTCATCCCATGTCCTATTCCTCCTCCAGTCCCATATCCTCCATCCCATGTCCTCCTCCATCTGCAGTCCAATCTCCACCATCCCATGTCCTCCACCTCCAGTCCCATCACCTTCAGCACTGCTGTACATTGCTATGAATGAAGTATATGAATGTTGTACACTTCAAATAAAGACTGCACTAAATAAAACAGCCAAAAAAAAGGGAGGTGTGTGAAGCGCTGAAACGCACAGCCCATGTGACTTCACTATGCGGCCTGGTTCCTAACAGGCCACGGGCTGCTCCCGATCTGCAGGCTGCGGGTTGGAGACCTCTGCTTTAGACTGGGTTCACATGTACTGGGCCAGTTTCAGTCAAAGGAGTCCAGTGCGGTTATGTTCAGTGGTTCAGGTGAAAAGTTTTAAAGTGTATGATACTGGAAATTGCAGATGAACTGGACTGAAAATCGCGCCTGACTCTTTTAAAAAGCACTCCACAGAAAGTCGGTTTGGTTCATGTTAATGAACTGGTTCAAAACGCATCCAATTCGCATATACTGCATGTGAACTGCGGCTGAGGGGGTTAGATATACCCAGGGCTTTTCTTCAGCGGAATTGTGGGGGAACGCAGTTCCGGCACCTCCAGCATGTAATGGCCAGGGGTTCTGGGGTGTGCTGGATGGTCTACTGATGCTGGATGCTAGGGAATCTATTGTCACTGGAGGGGATCCTTTTTTTTGCATGTGGGTATATTGTTGCTGGTGTGGGGAATATATTGTTGCTGGGGGGTCCTATGTTGCTGAGGGGAAATTGTTGCTGAGACGGATCTGCTGTTGACAGAGAGGTCTTCTGTTGCTCCCTACTGGAGAGTCTGTTAATGCAGGCTGCTGGGAGGTTTGTTGTTGTTGCAGGGGGGGTCTAAAGTGGCTGGGATGGTATTTTGATGTGGGGGTCCATTGTTGTGGGGGGAGGGGTCTAAAGGGGGTGGTACTGGGAGATGACTATAGGATGAAACCAAGGGAAGGTGTTCAGGGGTGTGTAGGGGGGAGTTAGAGGGAGGAGTTCCTGCACCTCTTCTCTGGGAAAAAAAAAATCCCTGGATATACCACCTACCACCCTTTCTGTGGTATGGTTGAAGATGGCCGGGGTGAACTCACAAGGTATGGGTGAGACACTGTCCGAGTCATCCATTGCAAACTGTTGACACAATATAAATGCCATATAATAATAATAATAACTAGAATAATAGAGGAAGGTGCAACAAAATGCAGCAATGAAAAAGTGATGGAAACAGTGACCTCTAGAGGATAAAATTAGGTACTACATACCATCTCACCTTTCATTGCTAAGGCGCACCTCGGTGTACGAACGCCTCGGTTAACGTAATTTTCGGGTTTACGAATGAAAATCCATTGAAAATAATGCCTTGGTTTACAAATTTTTTTCACAATATGAAGCGTTTATAGCTCTGGCCCCGTGACTTTAAAGTGCACTTTATAAAGACTTTTGAACAGATAAGACTTTTCTTGACTTTTTTTCTGATTTTCTGACCTCCAGAACGGATTAATTGGTTTTCAATGCATTTACAAAAAATTTTTTATCATATCCCTGTACAGTATTTATGCCTTTAAAGTGCACTTTAGAAAGAGTTTTGAACAGATAAGACTTTTTTTTACTTTTTTTTACGTTTTTCTGACCTCCAGAACGGATTAATAGGTTTTCAATGCATTCCCATGGGAAACCGCGTTTCGGTTTAAGAATTTTTCATAATACAAAACGTCGTGCAGAACGAATTAAATTTGTAAACTGAGGTACACCTGTAGTACAAGTAATGCTACTACTATTATCTATTACAGGTACTTATATAGAGCCGTCAATTTACGCAGCACTTTACATATATATTGTACATTCACATCAGAGGGGGGATTTGAACTAAGAGAGTGGATTTGGAGGAGAGCGTTTATGCTAGTAGGTGTGACTGGGAGGGGGGATTAGTGTTAGGATAGGGTGATTTGTGCTGTGAGGGGGGAATTTGGAGGGGGGAAGAAGATTTATGCTCAGAGGGGAAATTGTAGGGGTAGAAGATTTTTGCAGGATGGGGGATTTGGGGAGGGAGAGGGGGAGGAGAGGGAATTTGTAGTAGGAGAGTGGATTTGGAGGAGAGCATTTACACTAGTAGGTATGATTGGGGGGATTTGTGCTGGGAACAGGGGCGGACTGACCATATGGAAACTCGGGCACTGCCTGAGGGCCCGGGGTCAGTTTTTGAGTTTGGGCAAGGACACAGGGGCCCCATGATCCCCTATTGCCCAGGGCCCCCATGAGTTGTCAGTCTGCCCCTGGCCGGGAAGATACATTTTAGGGGGAGAATTAGTATTAGAAGAAGGGATTTGGGGGGGGGGGTTTGTGCTCAAAGGGAAAATCGTAGGGGTAGAGGATTTGTGCTTGGTGAGGGGAGAGGGAGAGGGGGAGGAGAGGGAATTTGTAGTAGGATAGTGGATTTGGAGTAGAACATTTATGTTAGTAGGTATGATTGGGGGGATTTGTGCCAGGAGCGTAAATTTGGGCAGGGATTAGTGTTAGGAGAGGGGATTTGGGGTGGATTTGTGCTGGGAGGGGGGATTTGGAGGGGAGGAAGGATTTATTCTCAGAGGGGGAGTTGTAGTTGTAGAGGATTTTTGCTAGGAGTGGAGGGGGGATTTATGCTCAGAGGGAAAATCGTAGGGGTAGAGGATTTGTGCTAGGAGGGGGGATATGGAGAGGAGAGGGGTTTTATGCTCAGAGGGAAAATAGTAGGGGTAGAGGATTTGTGCTAGGAGGGGGGATTTGGAGGGGAGGGGGAATTTATGCTCAGAGGGAAATTGTAGGGGTAGAGGATTTGTGCTAGGAGGGGGGATTTGGAGGGGAGGGGGGATTTATGCTCAGAGGGAAATTGTAGGGGTAGAGGATTTGTGCTAGGAGGGGGGATTTATGCTCAGAGGGAAAATTGCAGGGGTAGAGGATTTGTGCTAGGAGGGGGGATTTGGAGGGGAGGGGGATTTATGCTCAGAGGTAAAATCATAGGGGTAGAGGATTTGTGCTGGGAGGAGGGGATTTGGAGGGGAGGGGGGATTTATGCTCAGAAGGAAAATCGTAGGGGTAGAGGATTTGTGCTAGGAGGGGGGATTTATGCTCAGAGGGAAAATTGTAGGGGTAGAGGATTTGTGCTAGGAGGGGGGATTTATGCTCAGAGGGAAAATTGTAGGGGCAGAGGATTTGTGCTAGGAGGGGGGATTTATGCTCAGAGGGAAAATTGTAGGGGTAGAGGATTTGTTCTAGGAGGGGGGATTTGGAGAGGAGAGGGGATTTATGCTCAGAAGGAAAATTGTAGGGGTAGAGGATTTGTGCTAGGAGGGGGGATTTATGCTCAGAGGGAAAATTGTAGGGGTAGAGGATTTGTTCTAGGAGGGGGGATTTGGAGAGGAGAGGGGATTTATGCTCAGAGGGAAAATTGTAAGGGTAGAGGATTTGTGCTAGGAGGGGGGATTTATGCTCAGAGGGAAAATCGTAGGGGTAGAGGATTTGTGCTAGGAAGGGGGATTTGGAGGGGAGAGGGATTTATGCTCAGAGGGAAATTGTAGGGTTAGAGGATTTGTGCTAGGAGGGGGGATATGGAGGGGAGGGGGGATTTATGCTCAGAGGGAAAATCGTAAGGGTAGAGGATTTATGCTAGGAGGGGGGATTTGGGGAGGGAGAGGACTTAAGTCGGGAGAGGGGATTTATACTGGAAGAGGGGGAGTTTTTATTTGGGGAGAATTTTGGCTTGCAAAGAGAATTTCTGCTTAGCAGATTAGTTTGAAGATTAGTGCTCCATTTGGGGGGGCACTTGGAGGGGGGGGGGTGTCTAAAAAATGTATTTTTATTTTTCTGAAAGTCACAGCATGTATTCCCGGGTCCTAGCTCTCTGATGGAATAAATCGATTCCCGTTACACTATACACGGCCCCATTATCCGGCTCCCTCCCGGGCTTTTGTGGCAGACACAGAGCTGTATTAGGACACACAGGAATGAAGAAACCCTGTTCTGCCGGCTCCTCCCCTTTCATCATTTTAAACCGCAGTGTGCTAATAGAGGCATCATGCGGCTTTCATGTCCAGCTGTCCACAGAGGTGATACAATCGGATAATAACTATTTATGGGCAGCTCATCCCCATGAGGCACATGTAAAGTGATCCTGGCATTCAAGGAGGTAAAACATCTAAGCCGTGATGAAGGAGTGTTCAGACCCTGAAACGCGTTGGTGGTTTTCAGTTATTTGATGAAGGATTCGGGTTTTCTTCTTCACATTTGTGGTTTCTGATGTGTGGTAACACTGTGAAAAGTATACCTTATGGCGGCGCTCCAAGCTGTGGATGGAAGGAAAAGGGTCACCCCACCGGCGAGTGAGAAGAGGGGAGCATGAGTCCGAGTGATTCCGGTGTCAGCCAATACAAGTGGAGGGATGGACGCTGCTTAACCGACCAGGAGTCTGATGTTAAGGAATAGCCTCAGCCATTGTACTGGCCACGCCCTCTGATGTGTTTTACCCCATCCACCTCCTCTGTGACCACACACCCTGGTAGGCGGGGTGAAACGCATCAGAGGGCTTGGCCAGACTGAAGACATAGTACAAGAGATGGTCAGAGACTGAAGACAAAGTACAAGAGATGGTCAGAGACTGCAGAGATAATACAAGAGATGGTCAGAGACTGAAGACATAGTACAAGAGATGGTCTGAGACTGAAGACATGATACAAGAGATGGTCGGAGACTGAAGACATGATACAAGAGATGGTCAGAGACTGCAGAGATAATACAAGAGATAATCAGAGACTGAAAACAGTACAAGAGATGGTTGGAGACTGAAGACATGATACAAGAGACGGTCAGAGACTGAAGACATCGTACAAGAGATGGTCAGGTACTAAAGACATAGTACAAGAGATGATCAGAGACTGCAGACATGATACAAGAGATGGTCAGAGACTGAAGACAAAGTACAAGAGATGGTCAGGAACTAAAGACATAGTACAAGAGATGGTCAGAGACTGCAGAGATAATACAAGAGATGGTCGGAGACTGAAGACATAGTACAAGAGATGGTCATAGACTGCAGAGATAATACAAGACATGGTCATAGACTGAAGACACAGTAGAAGAGATGGGAAAAGACTGCAGTCACAATACAAGAGATGGTCAGAGACTGAAGACATGATACAAAAGATGGTTAGAAACTGCAGACCTGATACAAGAGATGGTTAGAGGCTGCAGACATGATACAAGAGATGGCTAGAGACTGCAGACATGGTACAGGAAATGGTCAGAGACTGCAGACTTGATGCAAGAGATGGTTAGAGACTGCAGACACGATACAAGAGATGGTCAGAGACTGAAGACAGGCTCATTCGGTTTGTTTGCAAGCTGGTTGGTAAGTTGAGCTGAGAATTTTTCTCCTTTATTGTTTGACTGAAGACATAGTGCAAGACATGGCCAAAGACTAAAGACATAGTACAAGAGATGGTCAGAGACTGCAAACATGATACAGAAGATGGTCAGAGACTGCAGACATGATACAAACGATGGTCAGAGACTGCAGACATGATACAGGAGATGGTCGGAGACTGCAGACATGATACAGGAGATGGTCAGAGACTGCAGACATGATACAGGAGATGGTCGGAGACTGCAGACATGATACAGGAGATGGTCAGAGACTGCAGACATGATACAGGAGATGGTCGGAGACTGCAGGCATGATACAGGAGATGGTCAGAGACTGCAGACATGATACAGGAGATGGTCAGAGACTGCAGACATGATACAAGAGATGGTCAGAGACTGCAGAGATGATACAGGAGATGGTCAGAGACTGCAGACATGATACAGGAGATGGTCGGAGACTGCAGACATGATACAGGCGATGGTCGGAGACTGCAGACATGATACAGGAGATGATCAGAGACTGCAGACATGATACAAGAGATGGTCAGAGACTGCAGACATGATACAGGAGATGATCAGAGACTGCAGACATGATACAAGAGATGGTCAGAGACTGCAGAAGTGATACAGGAGATGGTCAGAGACTGCAGACATGATACAGGAGATGGTCAGAGACTGCAGACATGATACAGGAGATGGTCAGAGACCCCAGACATGATACAGGAGATGGTCAGAGACCACAGAAATGATACAAGAGATAAATCTATGCTGGATGAGGTGCGTGCTCCTACACACCATCGGACCAATTGATGAGTCTACAATATAACCGTCATCCAGATACATATACAGTGTATGCTCCGCTGTAATGAATGCCTATTGGAGTGGAATGTTCTGCACCATGACTGGATACCATTACAATGACTGACCTTACATCCAAATGGTTAATAACACCACTCAGATCAAATCCCATACCGTTTTAGATGAAGTTGCGGCGTACAGAAGATGCCGACGTTTGATCATGAGCCTATCAGATGGAATATATAATCTATATTAAGGAGATAAGGTTACCCCATGGACAGATCTGATTGGATAGTATACTCTGCCTTGCTCCAGATATGTAATCCGGGTACACTCATCCCCGGGCCTTTGTAATAGTATCCAGTCATGGCGCAGCGCATTCACTCCAATAGGCATTCATTACAGCTGAGCATACATTGTACAGTTGTGTTCAAAATAATAGCAGTGTGATGAAAAAAGTGAATAAAGCTGAAAATCCTTCTAATAGCTTTTATTTCCATCCACACAAATGCATTGGGAACACGACACATTCTATTCCAAATCAAAACATGAAGAAAAATACATCAAATTTGTGTTGTTCCTCTAAAAAAATGGAAGAAAAGTGAATATTAGACGATTCAAAAAAAATCGCAGTGTTTGTATTCTTCTTTACAAACTCAAACATTCACTATATAAACTGAGAAATGTTTGAAGATTTCTCTTTCCTTTGAATGACTTCATGAATATTTGGTTGTAGTCGCACTGTTTCTGAGAACTGCTGGACATCTGTGTTGCATGGAGTCACCCAACTTCTGGCCCCTGTGATCAGGTATTCCAGCCCAGGATGATTGGACCACATTCCACAGTTCTTCTCTATTTCTTGGATTTTTCTCAGAAACTGCATTTTTGATGTCACCCCACAAGTTTTCTATTGGATGAAGATCCGGGGATTGGGCTGGCCACTCCATAACGTCCATCTTGTTGGTCTGGAACCAAGATGTTGCACCTTTACTGGTGTGTTTGGGGTCGTTGTCTTGTTGGAACACCCATTTCAAGGGCATTTCCTCTTCAGCATAAGGCAGCATGACCTCTTCAAGTATTCTGATGGATTCAAACTGATCCATGATCCCTGGTATGCGATAAATAGGCCCAACACCGTAGTATGAGGAACATCCCCATATCATGATGCTTGCACCACCATGCTTCACAGTCTTCACAGTGTACTGTGGCTTGAATTCAGTGTTTGGGGGTCGTCTGACAAACTGTCTCCGCCCACTAGACCCAAAAAGAACAATCTTACTTTCATCAGTCCACAAAATGTTGCGCCATTTCTCTTTAGGCTGGTCAATGTGCTCTTTGGCAGATTGTAACCTCTTCAGCACACGTCTTTTTTCCAACAGTGGGACTTTGCGGGGGCTTCTTGCAGATAGCTTGGCTTCACATAGGCGTCTTCTAATTGTAACAGTCCTCACAGGGAACGTCACACCTTCTTTCATCTTCCTGGAGCTGATTGTTGGCTGAGTCCGCGCCATTTTGGCTATTCTTCTATCCATTCCAATGGTAGTTTTTCGCTTTCTTCCACGTCTTTCAGGTTTTGGTTGCCATTTTAAAGCATTTGCCATCATTTTAGCTGAGCAGCCGATCATTTTCTGCACTTCTTTATATGTTTTCTCCTCTCCAATCAACTTTTTAATCAAGGTACGCTGTTCTTCTGAACAATGTCTGGAACGACCCATTTTCCTCAGAATTTCAGAGAGAAATGCACTGTAACCAGCATGTCCAACATTTGCTGCCTTCCTTCCTTAAATAAGGGCAATAATTGCCACCTGTTTTTCAAAGAATGAATGACCTCACTAATAGAACTCCACACTGCTATCATGTTGAACACGCCCCTTTCAATGAGTGATTCAATGACACAGAATCAGCAGCATGCATGTCATGACTGTTGGGTCTGTTGGATTTCTATGACTCTACTACACCTGCTAGGAAATTAATTGCCATGTAAAAATATCATTTCTACCAAAAACAGCAATTGATCCGGTTAGTGATGTCTGACTGCTATTATTTTGAACACAACTGTATATGTATCTGAATAAAGGTTATATTTTAGATTCATCAATTGGCTCGATGGTGTGTAGGGACACGGACCCTCATCCGGTATAGATTTGTTATTTGCCAAAGACAATGATTTACAATTAGGGCTTAGTTCAATAAATGATACAAGAGATGGTCTGAGACTGAAGACATTGTACAGGAGATGACCAGAGACTGCAGACAGGATACAAGAGATGGTCAGAGACTGAAGACATCATACAGGAGATGGTCAGAGACTGAAGACATCATACAGGAGATGGTCAGAGACTGAAGACATAGTACAAGAGATGGTAAGAGACCAGAGACATGATACAAGAGATGGTCAAAGACTGCAGACATCATACAAGAGATGGTAAGACACTGAAGACAAGACACAAGAGATGATAAGAGACTGCAAACATGATACAAGAGATGGTCAGAGACTGAAGACATAGTACAAGAGATGGTTAGAGACTGATGATATAATACAAGAGATGGTTAGAGACTGCAGACATGATACAGGAGATGATCAGAGACTGCAGATATGATACAAGAGATGATCCGAGACTGAAGACATGATACAGGAGATGGTAAGAGACCAGAGACATGATACAAAAGATGGTCAGAGACTACAGATATCATACAAGAGATGGTCTGAGACTGCAGACATGATACAAGAGATGGTCAGAGACTGAAGAGATAGTACAAGAGATGGTCATAGACTGAAAACATGATACAAAAGATGGTCAGAGACTGAAGACATGATACAAGAGATGCTCAGAGACTGAAGATATAATACAAGAGATGGTTAGAGACTGCAGACATGATACAAGAGATGGTCAGAGACTGGAGACATCATACAAGAGATGGTTTGAGACTCCGGACATGATACAAGAGATGGTCAGAGACTGAAGACATCATACAAGAGATGGTTTGAGATTGCGGACATCATACAAGAGATGGTTTGAGACTCCGGACATGATACAAGAGATGGTCAGAGACTGAAGACATCATACATGAGATGGTTTGAGACTGCGGACATGATACAAGAGATGGTCAGAGACTGCCGACATGATACAAGAGATGGTCAGAGACTGAAGACATCATACAAGAGATGGCCAGAGACTAGAGATATAGTACAAGAGATGGTCAGAGACTGAAGACAGGCTCATTCGGTTTGTTTGCAAGATTTGATTGCAAATTGAAAGAAAATAATCAGCTTCAGGTTTTGTTAATTTAATATTTTCTAGTGTTTAAAAAAATATTTTTTTTTTTTGGGGGGCGCAAGTAGCTGGTCTTGCCAAGGACGCAAAATAGTCTAGCGCAGGCCCGGGGACTACCGTACACATCTCCCCCCCCCTTTACGGAATGATACTGCACAGATCGGTCCTAGTGTAGGATCAGTACAAGTGATATCGTGTTCCTGCTGGATGGACAAAGACGGGAACATCAGGGAGAATGGTTTAACGTGTGACCTGGTGACTCACCCCATGTGCATGTGCATTGCCTCAATTATTAATGCCGAAAAACATAATGATCACATATTTTATAACAATTAATGAGTGATGAACCATGTGAGACATTCCCGGAGCCGAGAGTTACATTGTATCCATGTCTGGAATTATTGGGACGCTATGGAGTCATTGAGGGGCAATTCACACTGCTTGTCAGTCCAGTTGCACAGCGGCCACAGCACCAGCTGCCCTGCGTATCCAGGGGGCAGTGTAGCACATGATTCAGCGCACCGGCTGCCCTGCGTATCCAGGGGGCAGTGTAGTGCACGATTCAGCGCACCAGCTGCCCTGCGTATCCAGGGGGCAGTGTAGTGCACGATTCAGCGCACCGGCTGCCCTGCGTATCCAGGGGGCAGTGTAGTGCACGATTCAGCACACCGGCTGCCCTGCGTAGCTAGGGGGCAGTGTAGTGCACGATTCAGCGCACCGGCTGCCCTGCGTAGCTAGGGGGCAGTGTAGTGCACGATTCAGCGCACCGGCTGCCCTGCGTAGCTAGGGGGCAGTGTAGTGCACGATTCAGCGCACCGGCTGCCCTGCGTATCTAGGGGGCAGTGTAATTATTCATTACCAGAGAAAGCAGACGCACAACAGGACATAGTCAAAGACTATGGGTGTGATAAAAGAGATGGGCAGAGACTGCAGGCATGATGCAAGAGATGGTCAGAGACTGCGGACATGATGCAAGAGATGGTCAGAGACTGCGGATATGATGCAAAAGATGGTCAGAGATGCGGACATGATGCAAGAGATGGTCAGAGACTGCGGACATCATGCAAGAGATGGTCAGAGACTGCGGACATGATGCAAGAGATGGTCAGAGACTGCGGACATCATGCAAGAGATGGTCAGAGACTGCGGACATGATGCAAGAGATGGTCAGAGACTGCGGACATGATGCAAGAGATGGTCAGAGACTGTGGACATGATGCAAGAGATGGACAGAGACTGCGGACATGATATAAGAGATGGTCAGATACTGCAGTCATAATATAAGAGATGGTCAGATACTGCAGACAAGATACAGGAGATGATCAGAGACTGCAGACACGATACAGAAGATGGTCAGAAGCTGAGGACATACTACAGGAGATGATCAAGGACTGCAGACATGATACCATAGATGGTCAGAGACTGCAGGTTTAGGGTCAGATGTGGGTGGTCTGCATGCAAATGTATGCAAACATGTTACAAGAGATAACCAGAGACTGCAGACATGATACAGGAGATGGTCAGAGACTGCAGATATGATACAGGAGATGGTCAGAGACTACAGACATGATACAATAGATGGGCAGAGACTGCAGACATGATACAGGAGATGGTCAGAGACTGCAGATATGATACAGGAGATGGTCAGAGACTGCAGACACGATACAGGAGATGGTCAGAAGCTGAGGACATAGTAAAGGAGATGGTCAGAGACTGCAGACATGATACAATAGATGGTCAGAGACTGCAGACATGATACAATAGATGGTCAGAGACTGCAGACATGATACAATAGATGGTCAGAGACTGCAGGCCTAGGATCACATGTGGGTGTTATGTAGGGTGGTCTGCATGCAAATATAGTCTGCCTAGGAACACCCACTTATCTTGACTGACAAACACCTATAAAGGCAATCTGATGTTTGCATAGCTCCCCCCAAGTGCCAGCCCACTGCTTATATCATGGATGAGGGTTATTGAGAGTAGTACTGAGGTAGGGGGCTGTGATGTTTTCGGGAAGCTATGCACTCTGCTCCCCCCCCTCCCCACCAGCCATGATCTGCCTTCAGTGCATAGAGAAAAACAGAGACTCAATAATCTCATCACTGGGTCTAAAATAAGGTATGCAATGAAAACAGGAAAGTTTTATTTAAAAAATGTCCTTGGCTTGTTGGGGAGAGGGGAGGAGGGGGGGGGCAACATATAGTTCAGCTTTAACAATTCTTTTTCCAGGGGCGGACTGACCATTTGGAAACTCGGGCACTGTCCGAGGGCCCGGGGTCAGTAGGGGGCCCCATGAGATGCCCCTGGTACCTTTTTCATAGGCTTTTTTGAGTTTGGGCAAAGACACAGGGGCCCCATGATCCCCTATTGCCCGGGGGCCCCATGAGTTGTCAGTCCGCCCCTGCCTGTCAGTCCAGAGCTGCCAGAGATCCTGATTACAAAGTCACATTATAGATAAGATGAGACTGAAGGGGTGACAGCCGTGCGAAGGTGACAACTCAACAGCTGAGGGGCACAGTCCACAGGGGTGGATGACAACTCATGGGGCCCCCGGGCAATAGGGGATCATGGGGCCCCTGTGTCCTTGCCCAAACTCAAAAAAGCCTATGAAAAAGGTACCAGGGGCATCTCATGGGACCCCCTACTGACCCCGGGCCCCCAGGCAGTGCCCAAGTTTCCAAATGGTCAGTCCGCCCCTGGACACAGACCATGTGTCAGCTGAACAATGACCAGGTCTGGGGCGGAATTTGGGCCTTACGTTTATTGCTCCTATTTATATAGCAACAACATATTCTATTGCTTTGTACAAAGCGCACTTTTTCTTTTTTTTTTGTAATGTGTAAATAATTTGTTTGTTGATTATTGCAAAGATATTTTTTTGAAAAATGAATAAAATGTTTTTGAAAAAAAAAAAAAAGAGAACCAGCCCAAGTCCGCAAACCACTGACACTTTGTCAATGTTATGTAGAAATGACTCTCCGGTGTCACAACGGCGTTGCAGCATCATGCAAAGCAGAAGCGGTCGGCGGGATATTTCGCACTCCGACATCTGGATTTTTTTAGGGCGCCACATGAATGTGATCACCAGAGATCAGGTATGTGTCAGCCTGCAGGTCGCGGCACATAGGAGGGTTGGGCTGGCGGAATGAATATTTCTGGCACGCGGCTCCGCCTGGACGGGAGCCAAATCTCTGGATGATTTCCAGCACAGCCAACTTTCTAAATGGATTCTAATGGGCCGAGGATCTGAGATATGAAATATTCATAGATTTTTTTCACTACTATTAAAAAAAGATCATAAAGTTAGCAAAGTACATCGAAGATCCAAGAAAAACCTTCAGCCTGTTTAGCATCCCACATGGAAGAAAAATATATTTTAAAAATATTCTTCCCAAATATATTGACCTATATTTGAAATACTACAATTTTAGCCATTTTCAATATATATTTCTATATACATACTGTATGTTGAAATGCATTTTTTTAATATCTTACTAAATATATGAGAAATATTTGTAAAAATATATATTTTTTAAAATATATTCTTCAGATTTTTTTTAACATATAAAAAAGTAATTTTAGCATATATTTTTACATATAGTTATAAATGCATTCCAAAAATGCAGATTTGTATTTTTAAAGACATACAGTATATTTGAAAATATATTTTAAAATTTCTTTTTCATATAGTTTGTAATAAATAAAAAGCGCATCATATGAGAGTGAGAGAGTTAAATGAGTGTGTGTATATGATTCTCTCTCTTCCCTCTCTCTACTCTCTGTCTTTTCTCCCTCCTTTCCCTCTCTCCTCCTCTCTCTCCCCCCCTCTCCTCTTCTATCTCTCCCCTTCCTTTCTCTCTCTCTCTCTCCCCCCTCTCTTTTCTCTCTTCCCTCTCTCTTCTCCCTCTTTCCTCCCTCTCCCCCCTCCCCCCTCTTCCCTCCCTCTTTCTTCCCTCTATCTCTTCCCCCCTCTCTCTCCTGTCTCTTTTCTCCCTCTTCCCTCTCTCCCCCCCCCCTCTCTCTTCCCTCTCTCCCTCTTCCCTCCCTGTTCCCTCTCTCTTCCCCCTCTCTCTCCTCTCTCCCTCCTCTCTCTCTTCCTTCTCTCTTTCCCTCTCTCTCTTCTCTCTTTTCTCCCTCTCTCTTTTCTCTCTCTTTCCTTGCTCTCTTCCCTCTCTCTCCCCTCTCTCTTCTCCCCCTCTCTCTTTTCTCTCTCTCCCCCCTCTACTTTCTCTCTCTTCCCTCTTTCTCTTCCCTCTCTCTTCCACCTGTCTCTCTTCTCCCCTTCCCTCTCTCTTCCCCCTCTCTCGCTTCCCTCCCTCTTCTTTCTCTCTGTTTTCCCTCTCTCTTCTCTCTCTCTTCTCTCTCTCTTCCCTCTCTCTCTCTCTCTTCCCTGCCCTCTTTCTCCTCCTCTCTCTGCTCTTTCTTCCCCCTCTCTTCTTTTTCTATCTTCCCTCTCTCTCTCTTTTCTCTCCAAATTCCCTCTTT
>NW_028318612.1:105000-130312 GCF_062004578.1 Staurois parvus | reverse complement strand
TATTGAACTGTATTGTTGCTGTATTGTCTCCCGTTATATTGTAAAGAGCTGAGCAAATTAAATCCTGTATAATAATAATAATACATTGTATCTCTTCCCCACTACACAACAGTTTATGAATTCCTGGCTGTGGGCCCACTGCAGGAGATTCCCCTCATATCCTGTGCCAAGGATGCCTGGAAGTGAGGAATACAACTGAAGCTGGGAATAGGTGCTTAAAGTGTATATTAAACACACACAAAAGAGCTAGAAAGAAGGTAAAGACACATACAAAGTTAATCTGTACCCAGATCACGCACAATATTCTGGACAAGCCGTAAAAGCTATTTGAAACAAATCATTATTCATCTATGCATCTATAAGCATTGTGGAGAAATGTCATTTTCAAAGTTCGCAACACAAGCACTGAAATCTTGTGCTTTCAGCCAGTAGGATGCACTCCTGATCATGTGACAGCCGATCACATGATAAAGAAGCCCATCTCCGACTCCTAGCACTTAGATCCCCTTAAGGGTTCATGTACACTGCAGCTGATAAACTGATGAACTGATGTTCAGGAGCTGTTCAGTGTTTTTTTCAGCAGCCCCTGAACTCTCCCTAATGTTTTCCAATGTGCCCATGTACACATCGTCGTTTACTGTCGTTTACAGGCAGTTGAGTTTACAGTCACTTTTTTTGAACGCACCAAACTTACGTTCAGGAGTAGATTTTACCGGCGTTTCAAACACCAAACACTTTTTAACCGCGTTTAGAAGCGTTTGCGTTTAGAAGCGTTTTTTAAACTGTTCCATATCCAGATGCTCTCAAGAGCCTTTTTATCATCAGAAAGGCATGCAAAGCGTTTTCCATGTATTCAAATGGACCCGGTACACCAGCGCAGTCAGGTCCAGGTTTTGCATGAAGGAAACAATGGTAGAACGTGCCGCATTATGCTCATGATGGGATCCATAGTGAATACAACCAGAAAAGACAGGTCATCTCAACACATACTGCTCTCTCTGCTTCTGCTCTCTCTATTCCTCTCAAAATGTCTGAACCATTTTTTTTTTCACTTTGGCATGGGGCTTCCCCTCAAAATCCAGACCCGAAAGCCTTGCTATGGATGGGAGGGGAGACCCAACGCCATTTTTTAAAATGATTTTTTAATTGCTGTCAATTCTTTCTTTTACATTCAGCTGTCAGCCGGGAACCCTGCTGACAGGTGAAGCATTAACATGTGGTTGTCACTACTAAAATACCTCATGACTTGATACAATAACTCATGCGGTATTTTATTAGCCTTTTTTAGCGAATTTAGTATTTTTCAGTGCATTCTGGAAGGTCTCCTGAGGTTATCTTTTAAAAACGCTTCTTAACGCAAATGCGCATAAACGCGGTATGCAAACGCTGCTAAACTGACATTTTTTTTAACCTACGTTTTCCAGCAGTCAGTCAATTTCCATCGTTCAGAAGAGTTTTCCAAACGCCCCGTGTACATGAGCCCTAAAAGGCCAACAGAAGTCAGCAGCAAAGGATTAACACTTTCACTGCTGAAGATTGAGCAAACAGTTGAGTCTGGGCACGGGTGCACTTTAAGTTTCAGAAGAAAAAAAAGACAAAGCAGGAAGGATGCAAAAGAATACGTCATGCCATAGCGTGTACCATAGTGTCACCTTTGTTTTCTAAAACAAATTAATCTAAAGCAGTTAGAAAAATTAGCCAGCGCCATACCCAGCGGCGGACTGACAACTCATGGGGCCCCTGTGTCCTTGCCCAAACTCAAAAAAGCCTATGAAAAAGGTACCAGGGGCATCTCATGGGGCCCCCTACTGACCCCCGGGCCTTGGGCAGTGCCCGAGTTTCCAAATGGTCAGTCCGCCCCTGGCCATACCTCCTCCCCCCCCCCCCCCCCCCGGGCATCCAACTGCCACTCCTTACCCGCCGACGGCTTGTGTAACAGCTGCAGGGCTTCCAACAAAACAAACATCATGCCAGGGCAAACGCTGACACTGTTACAATGTTGTCCTGAATGGTTGTAAAATGAATCAAATCCCGATGCCGATATAAATCAAGTCTGATGCTCGGTTCACAGCTACAGGTGCGACTGAGCACGTGCGCGCATTTCCAATGCATTTTCGCACGTAGGGGCAGCCCATTCGTTTCAATGGGCTGCCCCACGTGGAAAACAAGTTGCTGACTCTTAAAAATGCTTCGCACCGAACTGCATGAGTACCATTAACCCCCGGTTCACATCTATGGGGTCGCGTTTTGCACGGGCACAAGAGCCCGTTCCTTTGAATGGACTCCCGTGCCCGTGACACGCAGGGAAGAAGTCCCTGCACTTCTTTGGAAAACGCAGCCCACACGGAAACCTCGGTACCCAGTACTGTTGCGTTTCCCAGTGCGGGCGGCGTGCCATTAGAATTAATGGCACCCGTCTGCGGGTCCACATTCCTCTGTGCGGGTGGTGCAGCTGCATGAATTTTCGTGCGGATCCATAGTGGCACCACCCGCATAGAAGTGAACCGAAGGTAACAATCTCCTAAACGGCAGTGGGTTTCCCTGTGTGTTGGAAAGCACGGGAATTTGCCCACATTCCCGACACGCAAGAATATAATTAACACTTGTGCTGCTCAAGCATTTGCGACCCAACCGAACCTCCAGCACAGCCTCGGCTCCTTTCTCACCGACAGGAAGTATGCTACTGGCAGGATCACTAGAGGAAAAAAAAGGAATGAAGCCTAAAAAAAAGAAACTAATGCAGCCACCACATCTAAGGACTATTGAGCTGCAATATAATACATTTTTGCTCTTGGGAATAAATCCACTTTATTTTTGATAGTAGCCCCTGCACACCAGGGCTGGGACAAGGGGTGGGCAGGAGGGTCAGGCGCCCTGGGATTCAGATCAGCAACTGGCAACCAGTGGCCCAGTGGGCTTCATGTCTACACTGTCAGCTCTTGCTGCCACACTGCACTCCAACATGCCCACACCCCACCCCATCCTCCAAAATGGACATGAAAAACACAATGCGTATGCGCAACTCCCTTCTAACAAGTGATTGGCCGTGCGTGTGGAGTGCATACGCCATGCCAGCCCTAGGTAATTGAATGAAGCAGGCAAAGAATAAGTGCAGCGTGATACATCCAATCTTTGTCATACGTTGGTAGTGGCGGGAGTATCGTATTCTTGCGCTGGACGCAGCTGTCCCAGTACCGCCCCCCACCCTTTCAAATTTTTTTTCGTTCTCTAAGATCTGGTCCCTTGGAAAGATCGGTACACATGGACTAAACGTTGTTTTTTTGCTGTTCTACTTCTGACTACAACCACGAGCTGCAGATGGGAATAACGAGTCAAACGTTTACATGATATGCAAAAAGAAAGTGAACGGTCTGCGAGGGGGATCGCCGCAGGGAATAACGCAGTGGGGGATGCGGTAAATCCCGCCCCCCCCCTCCCGGGCTCATTTTAGGAACGTAAAACACTGAAGCACAGAACGATTCCTGGAAAAGCTATAAAATGTACACAAATATAGAGTGATGACATAAAATGGGGGGTACACACAAAACAGACACGAAACCCAGGATTACTCAGAAGGGGCCGAGGTTCAGGCGGAATTCACAGCTTGTAGAATGAGTCGGCCTCACATGTTTCACTATTACACCATTCCCAAAATGTAAATAAACTCTCGGCAGCACGTGAATAGAAGAAGGGGGATTATATGAAGTAGCCGCATTTAGCCATTTTATGATCGAAGTTCAGCTGTGTCAGTTCATTTGACAATAAATCTATAACTAACTTGCCAGTTTGAGAGAGGATCCGAGACATCACTGAGAATGCAGCCTATCCATTCACTAGAGACCGGTGACATCACTGAGAATGCAGCCTATCCATTGACTAGAGACCGGTGACATCACTGAGAAGGCAGCCTATCCATTCACTAGAGACCGGTGACATCACCGAGAATGCAGCCTATCCGTTCACTAGAGACCGGTGACATCACTGAGAATGCAGCCTATCCATTCACTAGAGACCGGTGACATCACTGAGAATGCAGCCTATCCATTCACTAGAGACCAGTGACATCACTGAGAATGCAGCCTATCCGTTCACTAGAGATCGGTGAGATCACTGAGAATGCAGCCTATCCGTTCACTAGAGACCGGTGACATCACTGAAAATGCAGCCCATCCAGTCACTAGAGAACAATGACATCACTGAGAATGCAGCCTATCCATTCGCTAGAGACCGGTGACATCACTGAGAGTGCAGCCTATCCATTCACTAGAGACCGCTGATATCACTGAGAATGCAGCCTATCCAGTCACTAGAGACCGGTGACATCACTGAGAATGCAGCCTATCCATTCACTAGAGACCGGTAACATCACTGAGAATGCAGCCTATCCATTCACTAGAGACCGGTGACATCACTGAGAATGCAGCCTATCCATTCACTAGAGACCGGTAACATCACTGAGAATGCAGCCTATCCATTCACTAGAGACCGGTGACATCACTGAGAATGCAGCCTATCCATTCACTAGAGACCGGTGACATCACTGAGAATGCAGCCTATCCATTCACTAGAGACCGGTAACATCACTGAGAATGCAGCCTATCCATTCACTAGAGACCAGTGACATCACTGAGAATGCAGCCTATCCATTCACTAGAGACCGGTAACACCACTGAGAATGCAGCCTATC
Organism: Staurois parvus; assembly: GCF_062004578.1. Lineage (NCBI taxonomy): Eukaryota > Metazoa > Chordata > Amphibia > Anura > Ranidae > Staurois > Staurois parvus. The sequence goes on along the minus strand of NW_028318612.1, from coordinate 125,625 downwards.
CATTCACTAGAGACCAGTGACATCACTGAGAATGCAGCCTATCCATTCACTAGAGACCGGTAACACCACTGAGAATGCAGCCTATCCATTCACTAGAGACCGGTGACATCACTGAGAATGCAGCCTATCCATTCACTAGAGACCGCTAACACCACTGAGAATGCAGCCTATCCATTCACTAGAGACCAGTGACATCACTGAGAATGCAGCCTATCCATTCACATGCACACCAGACGTTTTTACAGCGGCTGTTTTTGGCTTTTGACTTTTTTCTACAGCCAGTAAACCGCCCAGCATGTTCTCATAGGTGTCCATACACACAGACTGTAATCAGCGTTTTTTGGCTGGAAAAAAAAAACAGAACTAGTGCGTTTCTAGAGGAGTTTTTTAGCTGTAAAAACACTGAAAAATGCAGCAAAACAGCAAAATTGTAAAACTTCACATTGATGTCCGTGGGGATGCAAGTCGGCGTTTTTGGACTTTTTTTGCCCCCCCCAAATTTTTTTCTTTGGTTAAAAAACTCTAAAAACTGCAAATGTGGCAAATCGCTGTTAAATGTGGCAAATCGCTGTTAAACGCGGCAAAACGCTAGTGCAAAAACGGCTAAAAAAAAAGCTGAAAAACTCACGTTTTTAACCACTTCAAGTCCGGACACTTTCACCCCCTTCCTGCCCAGGCCAATTTTCAGCTTTCAGCGCTATCACACTTTGAATGACAATTGCGCGGTCATGCAACACTGTACCCATATGAATTTTTTAGCATTTTTTTGAGACAGATAAAGCTTTATTTTGGTGGTATTTATTCATCACTGGGATTTTTATTTTTTTTGCGATGTAAATGAAAAAGTCCAAAAATTTTGAAAAAAGGTGTTTTTCTCTATAAAATTTTGCAAATAAATAATATTTCATCATAAATCTTGGCCAAAATGTATTCTGTTATCTTTTTAGTAAAAAAAAAAAAAAAATAATAACCCAAATTAGTTTATAACCAAAATATATGATTAACATTTTTATTTTATTTTTTTATATTATTATTTATGGGGTTTTTTTTACATACTGTCACCCTAGCAGTACAGTGTCACCATGGTGACACTATACTACTTGTGGGGGGTGATGAAGATTTTTTTTTTTTTTACACTGATTGCTTTTACACCCATAAAGGCTGTAAACACAATAATTTCTCCTCTCTGGCTGCATTCTTGCAGCCATTGAGAACTACTGTGTGAGGTGTGATTGGTCACAGCTCGTCACATGGTACAAGGCTGTTGTAAATAGCCCTGTACCATGTGATCTCTGTGATCATTCACAGATTTCACACGTAGTAAGCAATGATGTCAGAAGGGACATCTTGCTTACTACTCTGCATGTGATCACCGATTAGCCAGTCAGTGATCACATGATCGGGACCACGCACAGAGGTCCCTTACGACAATCGGTGTTCGGACACAGCGGGCACCGGATCGCGGTGCTGTGCACTCCTAGGGAGTGTGCACAAGCAGGGGGCGGGGAGGCCGTTTATAAATGGCCACCCGACCCTGCACTGCCACCGTCCAGCCGTTTATATACAACATCCGGATGGGAGGTGATTAACGTGACTTTACACAGCTAACGTTACCAGCGTTATCAAAACGCCCCGTGTGCATGAGCACTAATGGCATCACCCAGAAAAATGCAGCTCTGCCATCCAAGAAAACTCCACCAAGGTTAAGGTAAAAACAAACAGTTCAGCTCCCATGATGCATCACTGTTCTAGCTTGCAAAAATCGTAATTCCACAATAACTGCCTCTAGATTCAATACTGAATTTGGGATCGCTCACCGAAACATTTATCGAATGCACCAGCAGCCGCATTCAATTAAAAAAAAAAAAATTAGAATCTGTACCATGTGACCGCTAACAAAAATATCTGCTGACTACCAAACTCAAACTCAGAACAAGGGGGCAGATCAGGAGCCGACTTCACTTGCTGCATGCTTGCTCTAGGTTACTGATATAGAAGGTATTAGAGCCAGAGATGGCGGACATGGCCGATACGTATGCTAGACACATACACAAGATTTTTCCAGGTATGAATTTTAGTCCTTGTTCATACCATGTTGCGATTGATGCGTTGTGTTTTTGAACATGCATTTTAGACGCGGTTTGCTTTTTCTTTGTGTGTTTATGTACAGATAGCTGCGGTCCATCGCTCCTGGAAGCTGTCAACTTGAATTTTTCCTAAACGCATAAAACCGTATGTTATGAAAACATTGCTAAACGCAGTGTATGAATGGAGCCATAGGGATGCATTGTCTGCATTTAGCTGCCGTAAGTAATGCAGGCCATAGACGGGTTGAAAACCGGCTGTTTTTAAAAAAAAAACAAAAAAACGGAAAATCAGTTGTTTGATCGGCCGACGTTACCACCAACTGTAAAAAAAAAAAAAAAAAGAATCGGCCGATTTTTGTTCCATCTACGGCCAGCATTTAACCCCATAATTACTTCTGTCCCTTGCAGAGAGCTCCGCTATTATATTTTACATGAAAGTCTTCCGGTTGCAACAATGTATCCATTTCGGATACAGATGTTTTCATTCAGATACAAATAGATACATTGTTGCAACCGCAATACTTTTTCATATAAAATATAATAGTGGACTGGAATTCTTATTCTTCCTTTTCTTCTTCTTACAGGTCACGGCTCATGCGCAGATTTTTTTATCGGTAAAACGATCGGCCAATTTGCCCATCATTGTCGGGAAAATCGGCCGATTTCCAACATGACCGATAAAAAAATTGTGCCAAAACCCCAAAAAACGACCGACCAATTAACCCACTAATGGTGCGAAAATTGGCCGATTTTTTTTTTTTTTCAGCTAAAAAATTGGCCTGCATTACCTGAGCCCAGTCTCGATCCAGTCGCTCTCTCTTTGCTGGATGTGGTGCCGCTCTCTATCATAGCTTGTGAGGAGGGGGTGGGACTGACCTGCGAAACCCCGAAAAACGGCTGACCAATTAACCCACTAACGGTGCGAAAATCGGCCCATTTTTTTTCAGCTGAAAAATCGGTCGATTTTCGAACCTGTCTATGGCCTGCATAAGTTCCTCTAACCGCAGCTTAAAGCTGAAATCTAACCGCCCGTGTGAAAGGGGCCTAAAGCTGTTCAATGATTAGCGCCCTCTTGTAGCGCTTTGTGGTGTGTTCCACTTTTCAGCCAATGGCTGGTCCATCAGACTATATTTCCGTGGGGCAGAAACTGATGTGAAATGCGCCAAAAAAAAAAGACAAGCATCCCATCATTAACGAACTACGTGATAAATGTCAGGTGCGGCTTTGTTTGATAACTGCGGTAGGATTTTAATAGCTAGATCCACTTTCTAAAAATGTCCTTAATTAGATTTAAGACTGGAAATGTCTCCAAACCAGAACAATCTGTGAAAACGTAAAACAAAACAACATCCTGAATATACCGTAAGAAACCAAAAGCAAGACAAAGAAAACAATGCGAAATTTCCCCAAAGATCGCTTCCACTGGAATTCTTCAGAATAATACATTGGTAAGCCCGGTATTCCCCCAATTCTGTAAATGTTTACAGTTCCTGAGAATGTTGCAATCCACCAACTTCTCCTGCTGCTTACACAATGAGGCGGGCTGGTGTGTACCGACCACGAACCTACCGCAGCCGGGCATGACGGATCTTTCAGGATTCTGAACTTTCCACCCCAGTACAGACCTATAGGGCTCATGTACACGGGAATGCATGCAAAGCGTTTTCCATGTATTCAAATGGACCCGGTACACCAGCGCAGTCAGTTCCAGGTTTTGCGTGAAGGAAAAAATGGTAGAACGCACCGCATTATGCTCATGATGGGATCCATAGTGAATACAACCAGAAAAGACAGGTCATCTCCACACATACTGCTCTCTCTGCTTCTGCTCTCTCTATTATTGATTACAGGTACTTATATAGCGCCATCAATTTACGCAGCACTTTACATATATATTGTACATTCACATCAGTCCCTAACCCTCAAGGGGGGTACAATCTAAGGTCCCTAACTCACATTCATACATACACATACTAGGGACAATTTAGACAGGAGCCAATTCACCTACCAGCATGTCTTTGGAGTGTGGGAGGTAACTGGAGTACCCAGAGGAAAACCACAGAGGCACAGGGAGAACATGCAAACTCCAGGCAGGTGGTGCCGTGGTTGGGATTCTAACCAACAACCCCAGTACTGCCAGGCAAAAGTGTTAACCATTTAGCCACTGTCAATTTTTCTCAAAACGTCTGAAATAGTAAATTTTTTACTGTTTTTCAGTGCATTCTGGGCATTTGAGGTTATCTTTTAAAAACGCTTCTAAGCGCAAACGCACATAAACACAATATGCTAAACTAAAGTTTTTTAAACCTACATTTTCCAGCAGTCAGCTTCCATTGTTCAGAAGAGTTTTCCGTGTACATGAGCCCTTAGAGTGCAACTATGATCAACTGAAAGCAGCCCATAGACAAACGCAGGCACCCGGTAAATCAGTATAAATTATTATCCTTTATTACAAAATAGTGAAGTACAGCCATTGCGTTTTGGCCGTTAGCCATAATTAAGGCCGATCGGCTAAATCGCGATGGGTATTTACTCAGCTGTACGGCGCTATTTTGTAATAAAGGATAACCATTTGGCGGATTTCCCAGGGTTCCGGCTTTTTTCTATGGACTGTATAGTGTTGGAGGTCATCAGAAAGTGCCCAGGCTGAGAGCCCGGTACCTGGAGCTTTGGATCGTGGTGGCGTTTGCAGCGTTGTATCCCGTTTCAATAACTGAAAGCACACACAAGGCATATCATACCTTTCCTGTACTGTCTGGAGTAGCCATCCCCAACCAGGGTTGCGGGGAACCCAGGGCTTCCTCCAGATGTTGCTAGGGGGGTTCCTTGAGCTGATTGATTTACCATCTGCCGGTGTCTGCATAGTTCCAGGGCCAACTCCAATTGGTAGAGCCAAGTTTTTTTTTTTTAAGTGGTCTATGAGCCCTGGTTCACACTGATGCGGTGCAGAATTCGCTGAGTTTTCACTGCGAATTCCACACCACATCAGAATCGCACCCCGCACAAATCACATGCGATATACCCAGGGGTGTATTTAAACAAATAAACAAGGCATTTACCTAGGGTGGCATCAGAATAAGGGACACACGTGGCATGGGGACCTGGTGGGTTTCGAGAGAGGCTGCGGGTTTCATGATGGTGTATGGGGGGCAGTGGTAGTGGAAGGGGGCAGGGGTGTTGTTAGTCAATTTCAGGCTCTCTCTTTGCAGGAGGAGGGGCACCGATTTTTGTGTTGCCTAGGGCAGCACAAAACCTAAATACACAACTGGATATACCGCACCGCACATATGTGAACCCGGGCTAAAAGTGGCATTATCCCAACACTGACAGCTACAGCATTCAAGAAAATCATAGTTCCTTGATGTACAAGGCACTGCAAAACAAGATGACATTTCAAAGACACTCTCCCCTGGGCTCATGAAGAGCAGAAGTAAGGGCTCATTGCACTTCCATGGCCCGCTGAAGAGCAATCAGTGGTGGCTTGTTCTTCAGATGGAGTTGGACAGGCAGTTTGGAGGAATCAGTTCACCTTCTCACCACCCTTTTAAACCCCCAAAAATCAGCACCACCGCACGCAGCTGAGGGGGTGGTCCGTCTATTGCCTTGCAGCTTAAGAACAGGGGGAGCGGTTGGGGAGTGTGGTAAAAACCACGCTTCAGCTGCGTGTTTTTACTAACCCTCAACCAAAATGTAAACTTCCATCCGTGTCCCAGATAACTCCAGGACATGTTATAAAAAAGACCAAGCCCGTAGTGTAGTAATTACTTCAAATACAATTACAAAAAGAAAAATATGCTCATGTGACATTAATATGCAACAGATCTAATCACCGGTAACAAGAATAAAAGTGCAAATAGCGATTACCATCAATCCACTTCATGGCTGTGCAAAACCCCACATGCAAATGTACTCTCATCAGATATTCAGACCCTTGGATCTCAGTGGGTCATATCAGGCATACAAGTAATGGGACATGGCACCCAGGCACCCCCTCCTCCTTTCAAATCCTCTCTCCAAACCACTATCAGGAAATATCACAAGAAAGACCAAAAGCAAAGCTCACAGTGAAGTATTCTCATCAAACCAATGTATTCATTAAAAATATACTTGCAGGAGTCAAAAATGGAGGCACTCTTATCAGTATATAAAATTGGTTGTAACATCCAAGATGGCGGATACTCAACTTCATGTTCTGGTCAGCATCTGACATCACTTCCTCCTTGAGATCACAATACAGCGCTGGTATTTTTTTAAATCAGTTTTGGAAGTCAACCCGGTCACTTCCATCAGTAAGAGCTTATTTAGAGCTCTGAAACTGACACTCATTGACTGCTTACTGTGGTCTGAGTTCTGGAAGAACCAATCAGTGGCATCTCGAAGCAGGTGTCACCGCATCGGGTGACACCGACCGCATGGGGTGACACCGGACCCGCTCCACGAAAAGGTAAGCTGTAAAGCAAGCCGATGATCCCCTACGGATTGGGGAGCATAATGGATCGGACTCCGATCCATTATGCTCAATCCGCAGATCCGATCCATCCTGCTGGGATCGTCGGGATGCAACCTATACAGGGTGACACCGGACCCGCTCCAAGAAAAGGTAAGTTGTAAAGAAAGCCGACGATCCCCACAGAATGGATCGGATCTGCGGATTGAGCATAATGGATCCATACTGGAGGTGTAACTATACCTGTGACGCGTTTCAGCAAGGAATGGCGTTACTCATAACCAATGAGTAAGTCCATTCCTAGCTGAAACGCATCAGCAGCGTAAAGATGATTGTACCAGCCTAAGGAGGTGTGACTTTTTTTAAGTATAGCATCCTACCCAGGAGCGTCCCTATGGTTGGTGTCACCCGCTGAGAGAACACTTGGTGACACCCTCTCCGATGATCCCTGCAGAATAGATCAGATCTGCGGATTGAGCATAATGGACCAGACTCCGATCCATTATGCTCAATCAGCAGATCCGATCCATCCTGCTCGGATCGTCGGCTTTCTTTACAACTTACCTTTTCGTGGAGCAGGAATTTAGCAAATGGTCATATGCTTGCACCCATTAAAAAGTTCAACGTGAGAGAGCACACAAAAAAAGGCGAAAGCACTTGGATGCACCTTCGGGTGTGAAGGAGCCTTCAGACTAGGATTGTGCACAGTTCTAATGGGTGCCTTGTGTGAAAAAAGGTTGAAAAACACTTCTCCAGACACTTGTCTGCTCTCAACTCCTCACTACTCTATGCCTGCTCTAGGAACACCCGGTCTTTAAGGGCCTCTCCCCAAAGGTAGGTTAACACTTTCTGGACCAAAGTCCCTGTCATCAGGGTTGGAAGTTCTTTCCCATCCAAAAATCTCTCCAAACCTCCGAATTCCAGGTTCCAAATTCCAGGTCCCAAATGAGGACTTTCCATTCCAGAGAGCACTTCTAGGTAGTCTTCTCCTCCCTGACGGGACTACCCTGGAACCCCTCACTCTGCATGATTCGGAACTCTCGAGTATACCCACTGCATACCACAACTCAAATACAGGTGAAAATATAGCACCCGTCCAGGACACATTCTTGGCATCCTGTACACAAGTAAGTTCCTGAACCGCATCAGAACTGAAGAAGTAGCTTGTGTACAGCATGAAACCTCTTCAACATTACAGAACAAGGCCTGTTTAAGGTGACTAACTTGAGTTGCTTCTTATAGAACTCACAGAGCACAGTAGTCAATGGGAGTCACTTTCATGACTCTAGATAAACTAAACAACAATTCACACCTTAAAACAACAATTTATATCTTAATCCCTCGCCCTCCTAAGGATTCCCCCCCCCCCCTTCTTGGCTGGACCATTTTTTGCATTACGGTGCTGCGTTACTTTAACTGACAATTGCGCGGTTATGAAACGCTTCACCCAAATGAACATTTACGTTCTTTTTTTCCCATGAATTGAACTTTCTTTTGGTGGTATTTGATCGCCTGTGCTGTTTTTATTTTTTGCGCTATATAAAAAAAAACCGACAAGTTTGAGAAATAAAAACTATTTTTGTCTGACATCCCCAGTGACACCAATATAGTGATCAGTGCTAAAAAAAAAAAAAAACACTGACACTGTACCAATGACATTGGGCAGGAAGGGGTTAATATGAGGAGCGATCAAAGGGTTAACTGTGTGTAGGGAGTGTTTTACTAGGGGCGGTGTGTTGGTGGTTCACTGTAAGCACACTGCTCTGGGTGGCTGTGCATAGCACAGCCATTCAGAGCAGTGTGCCCGAGCTGAGAGGTAGGAGGACTGTTAGTAAACTAAACAGTCTTCCTCCCCATCAGAGATTCTCGGTAATCACCGGGCTCCGGCGGGTAATTACTGGCTGAAACCTGGTGATTGACAGCCGCGAATGGCAGCGCGGGCAGGGCACGCGTGCCCTCTACCCAGAACTGCACAATCACATATATATATATATATATATATATATATATATATATATATATATGTGTGTGATTTTGACCACCCATCGCCCTGTAGCAGTATATCTGTTATAGGGTGGTGGAAACACAGCAAACTCTATACTCCAGCCCTTCAGGATGGACTTGACTAAGGTTATGGTAACATCACAGATATCCTGAAAAATGCACTCCTTGCTGCCCTCAACGGACGGGGGTAGTCCAATGTCACTTGATACAAAGAAAAAGAAATAGAGGGCGTACCGGCCTAGTGCATGATCGTAAAAAAATATTTATTGGAAGGATAAAAATAAGTATTGTACTCACAATAGGCAAACAGGTCAAAGGGACATCACACTAAACAGCAGTTTCTAATCAACATTCCATGTAAGTCCAAAAAAATGGAACCTTGGACTTCCAACATGCTAACGCATTTCAAGGTCTCAGTCTCTTCCTCAGGGCCACCTGGTGATTGACAGCCGTGGCCATGAATAGCAGTGCAGGTAGGGCACGCATGCCCCCTACCCGGAACTGCACAATCACGTATATATACGTGATTTTGCGCACCCCTGCCACCCTGTAGCAATATATCTGCTTTAGGGCGGTGGGGAAGAGGTTAAGTGATGTGATCCAAAGGATTGACACCTATGCAGACCTTGAATTGCTTCTTCTAGAACCGACAGGGTGCAGTAAGTAGTCAATGGGAGTTACTGTCATGACTCTAAAAAACGTACTGATAAAAATGCACATCTTCAACAACAACAATTCTCACCTTCGGCCATGTGAATAAAAGTATAAACACCGATAGCAACGTTGACACCAAGGATGGGATGATGGAACTAGAACTGGATGCTTCCAAAACGTTTACACCGCCCATCCTGTTCTCGAACAATCAACATCCACACATTCCATGGTCTCTGTTATACCTGTGTGGACATAAATGGTGGGGTATCATCTCAACACTCGATGAAGCTGGCTTGGAGAAGCTACGAAAACGTATTCAACATTACAGGACAAGACCAGTTGAATGTCCCCCAACTACTACCAGCTTTACAAGGACCTGGATAAATGAGAACCTTCTCAGACATTTTAGGTCACCAATACACATTTAATACACAGCACCGGATCTACGGAGAAGGCACAACCTTCCTTGAGGCTGGTTTTGTAGAACAGAAGCCAACCCCAGTCTAGCATGAGATCTGAGACCTCGTCTCAAACAGAAAGTAAAAGCAAGCATGAGATGATTGATGGCAGAGAACCGTGAAGAGTTTCTGTTTCCAAGAACTGACACTGCTGTATGGACCCAGATGATAAAAACCACCACCGAAGATTATTTAGCTCAGGAGGCAACTCCCAGTAATAAGTAAACCTTTTCTATGAACTGCCAAGACATACCAGAACCTTCAGGACCTCATTTATGTCCCTGAAAAATGTGTCAATAGATTCATCTTACAGAATAAAGTCCAGCTCCAGACAGCAATCTAGACTGCAAGGGGTTTTTTTATGCCTAGTGTCCTACTCCGGGATATAACCCAGAGAACAAGATCTTTGCTGCAACCTGCAATGTACCATCAACCAGGAGCTGCAGTACCTCTTCGTCACTCAACCGCGAACAAGCCTCTACCGCACAGGTGTCAAACTGGTGGCCCTCCAGCTGTTGCCAAACTACAAGTCCCAAGATTGACAGTTACAAGCACGACTCCCAAAGGCATGATGGGACTTGTAGTTTGGCAACAACTGGAAAGGCTGCCAGTTTGACACCCCTGCTCTACTGTAAAGGCAGGGAGTCATAGGCCAGCCCCCGAGGTACAATGATGCAGAGAACTGTGCCAACATCAACTGGTCAGTTCAGCTCTCTTCCCTGAGGACTACCCACAGCCAGAAGGAGACAGAAAAAGAGTAATGTGAGCACTTGCAGACCACAGAAATTGGCATTTAAAAAAAATATGCTTGGGGGGCAATTAGGGGGCTTAAATTAAGCTTTCCATCAACACATTACTGTTTGCTTATTACATTTATAAGCTTTATTCCAGTTTCACATCACTGCGCGCCGGAGTCTGTTGACTCATCGAAAACAACGCACCCCCCATTAGGCTGATATCTAGTCTCAGCACTTGTTAGTCCTCATGCACCCGGGGCTGGTTAATAACACTGGCAACGTTAGCTGTGTAAAGTCGCATTAAAAACGTGAGTTTTTCAGCATTTTGTAGCGATTTTGCATTAGCGTTTAGCTGCTTTTGGGGTTTTTAGCATTTTTTGGGTCAAAAAAAGTCCGGCATTTTACTGCTTTTTCTTCAGTGTTAGAGCGTTTTTACAGCTAAAAAACTCCTCTAGAAACTCATTAGTCCTGGATCAAAAAACGTTTATTACAGTCTGTGTGTAAACTAGAAGAAATAGAATATTAATAAGAAGAAAAAGAAGAAATAGAATATGAATAAGAAGAAGAAAAGAAGAAATAGAATATGAATAATAAGAAGAAAAAATTGCAACATTGTATCTATTTGTATCCATTTTGGATACAGATGTTTCTATTCGGATACAAACAGATACAATGTTGCTATACTTTTAAATGTCAAATATAATATCAGACTGAAATTCTTTTTTTTTCTCTTCTTATTCATATTCTATTTCTTCTTTTCCTTCTTCATATTCTATTTCTTCTTTTTCTTCTTCTTGCCGGTCACTGCTCATGTGCATTTTTTAAAAATCGGTAAAAAGATCAGCTGATTTGTCCATTATTGCCACGAAAATCGTCTGTACAACAAAATTGGCCAATTTTTTTCCCAACATGACCGACAAAAAAAAAAAGTGTCAAAATCACAAAAAACGGCCGACTAATTACCGCACTAATGATCCGAAAATTGGCCAATTTTTTTTCGGACGAAAAAACGGCCGGTTTTCTCCTCATCTGTGGCCTGCATTAGTCCACAATAATCTAGCTGTGTGATTTTGGGCAGTAGGAGGGGCAGCGAACTGATTCCAACACAAGTCTGCGGGGGGGGGGGGGGGGGGCATACATACCCCATGCAGATAAAGTCCTCCACACTTTAATGCCTCATTCACGCAGCCAAATTAGCCGCGATGCTTCAATTATCCTATAGCTGCGATCCCAGATGCGTGCGCTAAGTAATGACAGGCTGGCACTCGCATGCATTTGCATACGAAGCGATTACTTGCGGTCAGATACAGAAGATCACCTCTGGAAGCAAGCTGCGCAAATCAAATCTCCTGAACACCAGCCTACTGAAAGCCTGATGTTTGACTCCTGCATGTTGGCTGTGGGTTTTCAAGCAAGAATTAAAATGAGCAGCAAAGTGCAGATCGCCCGTTCTTTGTACGTATTTTCATGCCGAATACTGGAGTCTGGAGTGCACCTACAACTATGAAGATACAAGTTCAGTCCTGACCCCAGCGTGTCTGCAAAGACAACCTTTGTGCAGAGCTGCAATGTCACGAGGTGAAAGAAAAGAGAATACAAAAAAAAAAAAAAAAAAAAAAAGGTGCTTTTCATGCGACCAGTATAATAGCTTTGTTTTGTTGGTGAAGGGAAATCCCAGACTGCGAATTATGCAAGTTCTTCCAGGTTCAGCAGATGTGACTCCACTAAGTTACTTCAGTTTAAAAAGGAACAATTTTCAGTGTTCTTTATTTTTTTTGAGAGATGTAAATAAAAGGTGATTTGCATAAAGTTAGTCATTTGATCAATGTGTGATAAGTAAGCCCAACGCAAACCTGGAAAATGCGAATCGCGCAATGGAGGAAACATTGCATCAGCAAAGGTTACGTCTGCCCGTACAGATTTCCATCCAGGGCTCATGAACATGGGTAGGTTGTCCCGTATAGAGGAAAAAAAATGGATGTTTTGGGGTACCTGGGGGGGCACAGGTGCAGTGTACTAGTAGCCTGTGAAGATCTAGGACAAGCTGAAATACGCAGACACTGAACGGGACTCATATATTGGGCCATAGGCATAGAAGGACTATGGCCCTGTGTGCAAGTACCACTTTGAACACCAACCAGGCACTGCAGATCCTAGACTGTTATCGGCAATGGTACCTGTGTCCCCCAGGAGCCCACGTCACCTGTATGCAGTATAGACCAAACTGCTCCTGTGCATGGGCCCTAAATAAACCATTTTACTGACCAGATAAAGCCCATGCCAGGAGACGTCCGCCCACACCCCTAAAAGGTACAGGGTTTGAAGCTGATCTGATGTCTGAAGTGCGTGCTCCGGGGCTGATCTGACATCTGAAGTGCGTGCACCGGGGCTGATCTGACATCGGAAGTGCGTGCTCCGGGGCTGATCTGACATCGGAAGTGCGTGCTCCGGGGCTGATCTGACATCGGAAGTGCGTGCACCGGGGCTGATCTGACATCGGAAGTGCGTGCACCGGGGCTGATCTGACATCGGAAGTGCGTGCACCGGGGCTGATCTGACATCGGAAGTGCGTGCACCGGGGCTGATCTGACATCGGAAGTGCGTGCACCGGGGCTGATCTGACATCGGAAGTGCGTGCACCGGGGCTGATCTGACATCGGAAGTGCGTGCACCGGGGCTGATCTGACATCGGAAGTGCGTGCACCGGGGCTGATCTGACATCGGAAGTGCGTGCACCGGGGCTGATCTGACATCGGAAGTGCGTGCACCGGGGCTGATCTGACATCGGAAGTGCGTGCACCGGGGCTGATCTGACATCGGAAGTGCGTGCACCGGGGCTGATCTGACATCGGAAGTGCGTGCACCGGGGCTGATCTGACATCGGAAGTGCATGCATTGGGGCTGATCTGACATCTGAAGTGCATGCATTGGGGCTGATCTGACATCTGAAGTGCGTACACCGGGGCTGATCTGACATCTGAAGTGCGTACACCGGGGCTGATCTGAGGTGCATGAACGTGGAGTGCATGCATTGGAGCTGATCTGAGGTGTGAAGGGCATGCAGCATTGGGGCTGATTTGAGGTGTGAAATGCATGCATTGAGGCTCAACTGAGGTGTGAAGTGCATGCTTTGGGGCTCATCTGAGGTGTGAAGTGCATGTATTGGCTCTCATCTGAGGTGTGAAGTGCATGTATTGGCTCTCATCTGAGGTGTGAAGTGCATGTATTGGCTCTCATCTGAGGTGTGAAGTGCATGTATTGGCTCTGACCCGAGGTGTGAAGTGCATGCATTGGGGCGGACATCTGAAGTGCATGCATTGGGGCTGATCTGACATCAGAAGTGCATGCGTTGGGGCTGATCTGAGGAGTGAAGTGCGTGCATTTGCTCTGATCTGAGGTGTGAAGTGCATGCCTTGGGGCTCATCTGTGGTCTGACATGCATGCATTGGGTCTGACCTGAGGTGTGAAATGCATGCATTGGGGCTGATGTGACGTGTGAAGGGCATGCATTGGGGCTGATGTGGCGTGTGAAGGGCATGCATTGGGGCTGATGTGACATCTGAAGGGAATGCATTGTTGCAGATGTGACACCTGAAGGGCATACACTGGGACAGATGTGACACCTGAAGGGCATGCATTGGGGCTGATGTGACACCTGAAGGGCATGCGTTGGGGCTGAGGTGTGAAGGGCATGCATTGGGGCTATCTGAGGTGTGAAGGGCATGCATTGGGGCTATCTGAGGTGTGAAGGGCATGCATTGGGGCTATCTGAGGTGTGAAGGGCATGCATTGGGGCTATCTGAGGTGTGAAGGGCATGCATTGGGGCTATCTGAGGTGTGAAGGGCATGCATTGGGGCTATCTGAGGTGTGAAGGGCATGCATTGGGGCTATCTGAGGTGTGAAGGGCATGCATTGGGGCTATCTGAGGTGTGAAGGGCATGCATTGGGGCTATCTGAGGTGTGAAGGGCATGCATTGGGGCTATCTGAGGTGTGAAGGGCATGCATTGGGGAGGATTACCATGAAACAGCAAGTTCAGCTCATTAATCATTAAATAATATCCATCAAGTTGAACTAGTCATTAGCAGTACTTCTATCAGCATAAAAGCAGACTGGCGCATGCGCAGAAACTGAACGCAAACAAACACTCCTCTGCACTGTTGCTCACTGGCGCGGCGGTTGTCTAATTCTTGTGAAAATGGCGCTGACAATGGACAAGGTTGCTGACCCCGCCATTGGAGCAATGAATACCAGGCAGCAGTGTTTTTATCTCTTCTTGTTTGTTCTGTTTTAGTGTCGTGTTTTGTTACCAGTATAGAAGCCAAAAATGCTCAGAGGAGATCTCGTCTAAAAAGGGGATTTCCAGCTTTAAAACGAGTTGTTTTCAAACACAAACATACCAACGCCACCACTGCTGCGTAATCCGAGGTCTCTGAGCAAACAAAGTCAAGCTAAGTAGACAAAAGAGGAATTTGCAGATCGGGGACTTATTTCTTAAAGTAGAACTCCAGCCAAATTCTTTCCAGTCTTGGACAGAGCAGGTAAGGGCTAAAACCTCTGTCAGGTTTCTAATCATCATCCATGTCCCTGCTGAGATCTCCCACCAACTCCTACCCCATAGACAAGACCGTGGATGACCATGGCCACGTGAGTGAAAATTCAACCCTTTAGAACTGGTGTCCCCATTGGATGATTACCCTGTAACCTTGTTCTGGGGACAACCATAACATTTTGAATTTTTTTCCCACCTTCTGACAAAGGTCGTGCCTCCCCAAAGGGACAAAGACAGTAATAAACACTAAAAAAAACCACTGAAATGCTTTCCATAATAAGAAAAAGAATAGACTGGAGTTCTAGTTGAAGGTTTAGTATACTCTGGTGTGAGCTTCTCGAGATAAACTTGTAAAAAATGGGCAATGCTGATTTACATGCCCCCCAGAACTACATCTCCCAAGAGCCCTTTCCCTACACATACCCCCCAGAACTACATCTCCCAAGAGCCCTTTCCCTACACATAGCCCCCAGAACTACATCTCCCAAGAGCCCTTTCCCTACACATAGCCCCCAGAGCTACATCTCCCAAGAGCCCTTTCCCTACACATACCCCCCTGAACTACATCTGCCAAGAGCCCTTTCCCTACACATACCCCCCAGAACTACATCTCCCAAGAGCCCTTTCCCTACACATACCCTCCAGAACTACATCTCCCAAGAGCCCTTTCCCTACACATACCCTCCAGAACTACACCTCCCAAGAGCCCTTTCCCTACAAATACCCCCCAGTACTACATCTACCAAGAGCCCTTTCCCTACACATACCCCCCAAATCTACATCGCCCAAGAGCCCTTTCACTACACATACCCCCCAGAACTACATCTCCCAAGAGCCCTTTCCCTACACATAGCCCCCAGAGCCCTTTCCCTGCACATACCCCCCAAAACTATATCTCCCAAGGGCCCTTTCCCTACACAAACCCCCCAGAATTACATCTCCCAAGAGCCCTTTCCCTTCATATACCCCCCAGAACTACATCTCACAAGAGCCCATTCCCTACACACACAACCCCAGAACTACATCTCCCAAGATCCCTTTCTCGAAACACACCCTCAGAACTATATCTCTAAGATCTTTCTCTACACACAAACCCCACCGGAACTACATTTCCCAACAGCTTTTTCCGTATGCACACACTCACCAGAAGTAAATCTCCCAAAAACCGTTTCCCTACACACACATCCCGCCAGAACTACATCTGCAAGATCCCTGTCCCTATACATACACCCCACTAGAACTACATCTATCACTAGAACTACCACTAGAAAGCGCAGTTTGACCTGTCATTACGGGTCAAACTTGGAGGTGAGCGCAATAGAGTGTTGAAAGTGGATGAGCACTAAGGGGTGTCACAGGAGCACCGTACACGTTCATACAGTAGTGTGTTGCACTTGTCTATTTGAAGTGCAGCAGATTTAAAGGGACGGTTCACCATTTTTTGAGACCATATTCGGATGACCCTTCTAGTCGGTGTATTTGGATCACGATTGATAGGATATATACCACACAATTCCACGTGCTGATATTCAAGATTTAAAGGGATAGTTCACTATTAACCACTTCATGTCCGGACACTTTTACCCCCTTCCTGTCCAGGCCAATTTTCAGCATTCAGCGCTGTCACACTTTGAATGACAATTGCGCGGTCATGCAACACTGTACCCATATGAATTTTTTAGCTTTTTTTTGAGATAGATAAAACTTTATTTTGGTGGCATTTATTCACCATTGGGATTTTTTTGTTTTTTTTGCTATATAAATGAAAAAGTCCAAAAATTTTGAAAAAAGGTGTTTTTCTTATAAAAATTTGCAAATAAATAATCTTTCTTCACAAATCTTGGCGAACATTTATTCAGTTATTTTTTTAGTAAAAAAAAAATAACCCAAATTAGTTTATAACCAAAAAATTATAATTTTTCAAAAAAACATTTTTACATTTGTATTTTTTTTTATATTATTTTTTTTAACATACTGTCATCCTAGCAGTAGTGTGTCACCATGGTGACACTGTACTACTTGTGGGTGGTGATGAAGATTGTTTTTTTTTTTTACACTGATTGCTTTTACACCCATAAAGGCTGTAAAAGCAATCATTTCTCCTTCTCTCTGGCTGCATTCTTGCAGCCATTGAGAAATACTGTGAGAGCTGATTGGTCTTAGCTTGTCACATGGTAAAAGGCTGTTGTGAATAGCCTTGTGCCATGTGACCTCTGTAATCATTCAAAGATTTCACAAGTAGTAAGCAATGATGTCAAAAGTGACATCTTGCTTACACCTATTCATGTGATCGCTGGTTGGCCAATCAGTGATAACATGATCGGGACCTCGCAGAGAGGTCCTGTACAGTGATTGGTGTTCCGCTGTGTCCGGAGGACACAGTGGGCACTGGATCGTGGTGCTACGCGCTCCCAGGGAGCGCGCACAGTCCAAAATGGTGGGCGCCGTTTATGAACGGCAACCCGCCCCTGCACTGCCACTGTCCGGCCGTTTATATACAGCGGCCGGACGGCAAGTGGTTAAGGACGTTATTTGTTGTTCGTTTATAGCACCGGTTATGTGCAGTTTATGGGGTCCTATATGTGTGTATTGGTAAGACATCTGCTATGGCACACATTGATTATCACAAGCACAGTTTTTTGTTTTTTTCATTTGCACGTATTATATTGTTAGCACCATATTTGTATATAAATTGTTGCGCAGCTTTTTGTCATTTATTTATGATGACAGCACAGTGTAATGTAAACGGATTCATTTTCATCTCGCTCCAACATGTGCAGCACGCCTATCCTGTAAATCTCACTTTTTAAAGTCTGGACTTGTAGAATAGGAAGCCAGGCCATTCACAGCCAGCCTATCGAACCGGCTTGACAGAGCGGCCTGTTCCTGCTGGTCGGTGAAATAGAGAAGGGTATAGATAGGTTAAGCACTGCGGTGTGCCTGGCTGTGATTTCACGCCTGCGTCTAATTGAGTGCATTGCTCCAGGGTGTCCTTGTTTCATTTCGTCTCACTCCACGCTCATTACTCTATTAAAATCGCCGTTTCGGATTTTCCAGAAGCGTGCGAACGAGAGACGACTCACCGCAGCTACGGACTGTCGCAGACCGGTCCTATTTTGGGGCGACTTCCTTCCTTTTTAGAGCTGAGCTACAGAACAAGATAAAAAACTGGACCATTTCACTGCCAAAAAGATAGTCAGTTAGCGATATTAACCACCTCCCGCCCGCCATATAGTACAATGACGGACGCAAGGTGGTTCTCTCATTCTGGGAGGACGTCATATGACGTCCTCCCATTCTCAGCGTGGCGATCGGCGGTGCGCTGTGTCCCTCGGACACAGCGGATCACCGATCCACGGAAAGAGCCGAAGATGTCGGCTCGGTCATGTGATCAGCTGTGTCCAATCACAGCTGATCACATGTAAACAGGGAAGTGCCGGTAATCGGCATTTCTCTCCTCTCGAGCTGTCAAGCTGACAGAGGAGAGGAGAGCCGGAAATCGGGTTTCCGCCGAGGGGACATGTACACTGATCGACAGGGCTCTGATGATCAGTGTGCCTTGATGATCAGTGTAGCCGCAGCAGCGCCACCTGTCAGTGTCCATCAGTGCCACATATCAGTGCCCATCTGAGCTGCCTTTCAGTGTCACCCATCAATGCCAATCAGTGGCACCTATCAGTGCCAGTCAGTGCCGCCAAACAATGCCAGTCAGTGCCGCCAAACAATGCCAGTCAGTGCCGCCTAACAGTGCCAGTCAGTGCCGCCCAACCGTGCCAGTCAGTGCCGCCCAACCGTGCCAGTCAGTGCTGCCTAACCGTGCCAGTCAGTGCCGCCTAACCGTGCCAGTCAGTGCCGCCTAACCGTGCCAGTCAGTGCCATGTATCAGTGCACATCAGTGATGCCTGTCAATGCCCATCAGTGCCACCTACCAGTGCCTCCTCATGCATGCCCATCGGTGCCACCTATCAGAGTCCATCAGTGCAGCCTATCAGTGCCCATCACTGCACCCTCATTAGCACACAACAGTGAAGGAGAAAAATCACTTATTTACAAAATTTTACAACAAAAACAAGGAAAAATATATTTTTTTTAATTTTCAGTGGTTTTTGGTTTAAGAAAAAATAAAAATCCCAGAGGTGATTAAATACCACCAAAATAAAGCTCTATCTGTCACAAACAAATTATATAAATTTCATATGGGTACAGTGTTGCTTGACCGCGCAATTGTCACTCAAAGTGCGACAGCGCTGAAAGCTGGAAATTGGCCTGGACAGGAAGGGGGTGCCCTGTAGGCGAGGGGTTAAAGTGTTATTAAACCCGCAGAGCTTTTCATCTTAACGAATTGAGCACCATAAAATAAACACTCCTTGGTAAACGATTTGCTAAAATTCTTACCCCAGTGATTCCAGTTTAAAAAACTCTCAAGTCTGCTAGCTTCTGCACTCTTGGTGCTGCTTCCCTGAACAACCAGACTTCACTGGAAAGAATTTGATAGTGGACAGTGCGCTCATCAGTTGATTAGCTTGGAGAAGGGAGGGGGGAAAGGACCTTGCCAGCCTAGGCTACAGGGCTGTGTGTTTCTATTCATGCACACAGTGTGGAGAGACACAAATCTAGTCCCTGCATGCAAGAGCGATGGAAGCTGCAAGATAAAGGAACCACCCTGAAAGAGGAAAATAGATAGAGAGATAGAGAGACAGACAGAGAGATAGACAGAAAGACAGAGAGACAGACAGAGAGACAGACAGAGAGATAGACAGAGAGATAGACAGAGAGATAGACAGAGAGATAGACAGAGAGATAGACAGAGAGAGGGGGGGGCAGACAGACAGACAGACAGACAGACAGATAGATAGATAGATAGATCGATAGACAGACAGGCAGAGAGACAGAGAGAGAGAGAGAGAGAGGGGGGGGCAGAGAGAGAGATAGACAGACAGACAGAGAGATAGAGAGACAGACAAAGAGATAGATGGATGGATGGATAGATGGATAGATAGATGGATACAAACAGACAGACAGGCAGGCAGACAGGCAGGCAGGCAGGCAGGCAGGCAGACAGGCAGGCAGGCAGACAGGCAGACAGGCAGACAGGCAGGCAGGCAGACAGGCAGGCAGGCAGGCAGGCAGACAGGCAGGCAGGCAGACAGGCAGGCAGGCAGGCAGGCAGGCAGGCAGACAGACAGGCAGACATCTCTCTCTATCTGTGCTCCTATTAGGAATACATTTAAAGTTTATTTAAGACCAAGAACAACAGTGTAATATATTGCTCAGCAGCCCTTAGATGTGATGACTGCAGCCACTGCACTTCGGTCTATGGAGGGGCACCCTAGGCTGGTCTCCTGATTTGAACTACAAACACCTCCCACTCTCTTCAACACAGAGAGGAGGGGTTCTGTAGTTCACAAAAAATATCCGTTTTGTGCACAAGAAGTGATAAGCATGCTATATTTCTGGCAGGATCAACAAATATCTTCTATAATTGCAGAAAACGAATACAGCCATCACACTTAAAGACTGGTGAGCTGCAAATTATTACGTATTTAATCCTGGATCTTTAGGAAATCATACTTTGCAACCCCAACTGTTTGGCTTTCCTCTGCAAAAAACACTCTCAGTACAAGCCCACGGGCAGATCATTTCTCCATCTCCTTATACAGCTGACACTCATAGCGCGACCCATCCT
>NW_028318612.1:0-100000 GCF_062004578.1 Staurois parvus | reverse complement strand
AAATCCTACGATGGAGTCCCATGAATAGCTGTTACGCCCTTTGGTACAAATATAAGGTGAACAATAGATTTTAAATCAGAACCCTGAATATGCTACAACATACTAGGAATAAAAGCTGAACAAAGGAGAATTAAAAAAAAAAAAAAATGCGTGGGCAGCCACTTTTCCCTTTTTATATTTTTTAAATTGGCGTTTTGCCAACATTATTACCGGCTAAAAAGGAACCAACAACAAGCTGGTGCACCGATCACCCGCTAGAGGACAAAGCGGCCAAGAATATTCTACAGCGAACCCATCCCCCCCCCCCCCCCCATCATTAAAAACCCAAGGGCAATGTGTGCGACCGCTGTGATTGCAATAGCACTGGGCGTCGTGTCCTTGCTGATTTTTTTTTTCTTCGTCCTGAGCACTTTATTCTGTTTATTCAAATCTGAAGAACGCAAAATCTGCAGTTCTGTCAAAGAACCAATCTGTGATTAAGGTCCAGATCTTTGGTACAAAAATAATACCATTATCATACTAAATGTGTGCACACAATAACTCGGGGGGGGGGGGGGGTAGGGGGTATTATTTCTAAAAGACCACAATGTTATCTGGGTACTGATCTATAGGAACTGTCCATATACAATGTATACATTGAAATATTCAAAAAATCCAAGCAGTGCAAGGACTGCAACTTACAATTCCCTGTACAGCAGAGCTCAGACCAGGGAAGGTGGAAGCAGCACAAGGAGCCAATCAGATCTGATGCAGTATTTTTACTAAAACGGGACATGAAGATATTAGGAGAGTGACAGATAACAGCTCATAAGCGTGCTACTTCTCCTTTCACTGTCCAGTCAGTTGCTGGGAGGACAATTATTGTACATATTACCTAAATCTGAACTCCAGGATAATTAAAAATGACCCCTCCTCCACTGCGAGGGTTAAATAATGCTCCCTTGTGTCTAGGGTAGCGGAAAACAAACTTTTTCATACTCAATCCCCTGCAGGCTCCCTCCAGACTTTAAGCAGTTCCCACAACCTCTTCTCCCCTACAGAGGAGTGTAGATGGAACAGAGGAGTAGAAGAGAGCGCTGCTGGAGCACAGGGCAGTAGAAGAGAGCGCTGCTGGAGTACAGGGCAGTAGAAGAGAGCGCTGCTGGAGCACAGGGCAGTAGAAGAGAGCGCTGCTGGAGCACAGGGCAGTAGAAGAGAGCGCTGCTGGAGCACAGGGCAGTAGAAGAGAGCGCTGCTGGAGTGCAGAGGGAGTAGAGGAGAGTGCTCCTGGAGCGCAGGAGAATAGAGCAGTGTGTAGGGAGAGTAGAGGAGAGCACTGCTGGAGCACAGGGGGAGTAGAGGAGAATGCAGGGGAGTAGAGGAGAGTGCAGGTAGAGTGCAAGGGAGTAGAGGAGAGTGCAAGGGAGTAGAGGAGAGTGCAGGAGAGTGCAGGGGAGTAGAGGAGAGTGCAGGGGAGTAGAGGAGAGTGCAGGGGAGTAGAGGAGAGTGCAGGGGAGTAGAGGAGAGTGCAGGTAGAGTGCAGGGGAGTAGAGGAGAGTGCAGGTAGAGTGCAGGGGAGTAGAGGAGAGTGCAGGTAGAGTGCAGGGAAGTAGAGGAGAGTGCAAGTAGAGTGCAGGGGAGTAGAGGAGAGTGCACGCAGAGTGCAGGGGAGTAGAGGAGAGTGCACGCAGAGTGCAGGGGAGCACAGGGGAGAGTGCAGGAGAGCATAGGGGAGTAGAGGAGAGTGCAGGTAGAGTGCAGGGGAGTAGAGGAGAGTGCAGGTAGAGTGCAGGGGAGTGCAGGTAGAGTGCAGGGGAGTGCAGGTAGAGTGCAGGGGAGTAGAGGAGAGTGCAGGGGAGTAGAGGAGAGTGCAGGTAGAGTGCAGGGGAGGAGAGTGCAGGTAGAGTGCAGGGGAGGAGAGTGCAGGTAGAGTGCAGGGGAGGAGAGTGCAGGTAGAGTGCAGGGGAGGAGAGTGCAGGGGAGTAGAGGAGAGTGCAGAGGAGTAGAAGAGAGTGCAGATAGAGTGCAGGGGAGTAGAGGGGAGTGCAGGGGAGTAGAGGAGAGTGCAGATAGAGTGCAGGGGAGTAGAGGGGAGTGCAGGGGAGTAGAGGAGAGTGCAGGTAGAGTGCAGGGGAGTAGAGGAGAGTGCAGGTAGAGTGCAGGGGAGTAGAGGGGAGTGCAGGGGAGTAGAGGAGAGTGCAGGGGAGTAGAGGAGAGTGCAGGGGAGTAGAGGAGAGTGCAGGGGAGTAGAGGAGAGTGCAGGGGAGTAGAGGAGAGTGCAAGGGAGTAGAGGAGAGTGCAAGGGAGTAGAGGAGAGTGCAAGCGAGTAGAGGAGAGTGCAAGCGAGTAGAGGAGAGTGCAAGGGAGTAGAGGAGAGTGCAGGGGAGTAGAGGAGAGTGCAGGGGAGTAGAGGAGAGTGCAGGGGAGTAGAGGAGAGTGCAGGGGAGTAGAGGAGAGTGCAGGGGAGTAGAGGAGAGTGCAGGTAGAGTGCAGGGGAGGAGAGTGCAGGTAGAGTGCAGGGGAGGAGAGTGCAGGTAGAGTGCAGGGGAGGAGAGTGCAGGTAGAGTGCAGGGGAGGAGAGTGCAGGTAGAGTGCAGGGGAGGAGAGTGCAGGTAGAGTGCAGGGGAGGAGAGTGCAGGTAGAGTGCAGGAGAGTGCAGGTAGAGTGCAGGTAGAGTGCAGGTAGAGTGCAGGGGAGGAGAGTGCAGGTAGAGTGCAGGGGAGGAGAGTGCAGGTAGAGTGCAGGGGAGTAGAGGAGAGTGCAGGGGAGTAGAGGAGAGTGCAGGGGAGTAGAGGAGAGTGCAAGGGAGTAGAGGAGAGTGCAGGGGAGTAGAGGAGAGTGCAGGGGAGTAGAGGAGAGTGCAGGTAGAGTGCAGGGGAGTAGAGGAGAGTGCAGGTAGAGTGCAGGGCAGTAGAGGAGAGTGCAGGGAAATAGAGAAGAGTGCAGGCAGAGTGCAGGGGAGTAGAGGAGAATGCAGGGGAGTAGAGGGGAGTGCAGGTAGAGCGCAGGGGAGTAGAGGAGAGTGCAGGTAGAGCGCAGGGGAGTAGAGGAGAGTGCAGGTAGAGTGCAGGGGTGTAGAGGAGAGTGCAGGTAGAGCGCAGGGGAGTAGAGGAGAGTGCAGGTAGAGTGCAGGGGAGTAGAGGAGAGTGCAGGTAGAGTGCAGGGGAGTAGAGGAGAGTGCAGGTAGAGTGCAGGGGAGTAGAGGAGAGTGCAGGTAGAGTGCAGGGGAGTAGAGGAGAGTGCAGGGGAGTAGAGGTGAGTGCTGCAGGAGCCAATGAGAGTAGAGAAGAGTGCTGATGGAGTGCAAGGGAATAGAGAGTGCTGTTGGAGTGCACAGGAGTAAAGGAGAGCTCCGACTGTCAGGGAAATGGAGGATTGGGCAAATAAAACTGCTTTTCTTGGACTCCTAGACAAGCATTTAACCCTTTCATTGCAGGGCAGCCCCACTGCAAGAGAGTAGACTGAAATAGGTAGCAATGGAAGCCTCTCTTCTAGTGACCTGTCTTTCTGGATACCTGGGTTCAGATGTCACAGCTCTCCAATGGAAGTTAATGAGCTGTAAATCGCAGCATGTGACTGCGGCCGTGAATTAATGAGGCAATTAGGCAGAGGTTGGGAAACTCCAAGCTTCCATCCATTGACAGCTTGCTGACACAGACCTCAGGCCTATTTGTTTGTTCAGCAATGGCCAGCAGATGTAATCGCCATCACAGGGATCTCATGCACATTTCTGGAAACCGGTGAAATATTTTGCCGTAGAATATCTGCACCACACACAGCTCATTTCAGATCGCCGACATTCCACTCATCTGGCCTCACATCTCCCTCCTGGGCTTTCCCCAGATAAGTCACAAACCTTTGTGCTTTTGTTTTCCTCTAAGATGGTGATAACAAACACAACGGCAAATGTCTCCGTAATACACGGCTAAGCTGGAATTTCCAGTCCCAGATCCACAAGACGTGGCGTCTCGGGAATCTAAAAAAAGCACCTGCTGCATGTATAAACCTGAGGAGCGAATTGCGCAAGCAAATCCAATGTTCAGCCAATCACTAGAAGCCGGTGGCGTAACCGAGGTCGTCATCTGATGAAAATCGTTAACATTGGTTAAGAGCAGCAGTTTGTATTGGTTGACCTCCCTTCCTTTACCCCCGGGTCACATCTGTGCAGGTAGTGCCGCTGCGGATCTGCATGAAAATCCACCACCCGCACAGAGAATTGCGGACCCGCGGGCGGGTTCCATTAGTTCTAATGACGCCGCCCGCACTGCGAAACGCAACCGTTCTGGGAACTGAGGTTCCTGCGCGGGCTGCGTTTTCCAAAGTAGTGCAGGGACTTATTTCCCTGTGTGCCACGGGCACGGGAGTCCATTCAAATGAATGGGCTCTCGTGCCCGAGCAAAACGCAGCCCGCACGGCCGCATAGATGTGAACCGGGGGTAAGACGAACAATCCCCTCTGAGGGATCGATGTATATTGCAGACATTTCACAAACTTGTTGCAGGATCCTTCCTGGTTGTGTTCTGAAGAAATGGCCGTTTGTTCCACTATGACCTTTACTGACTGATTCTGAATGGGCGGATCTGGTTCATTATAATCACCAGGAGCACTCTCAGGGTTCTAATGAGAAAAGCTGCAGTGTCTGCATCCCTTTAGATGCATTTAACCCTTGGAGGGTATCTCATCAAAACTGAAATTCATATTGAAGGGGAGGCCTAAAATCTGACTTGGCGCAGACTTCTTGGAACGTCAGCGAGCCAATCACACAGGCAGGATATGACCGCTCGGGGCAGGATAGGACATCTAGGGACATCCTGTACATCTGCATCCTTCGGTGAAGCTGCAGTGGCAGTTGGTAGTAGGCAGCGCAAGTGCAGGGATGTTGAACTCATATCGCCCGACGCCTGGGACATGTAGTTCCGGGCGTCGGGCAGGTAGTTTTTTATTACCTATAGCCCTGCTGCGGGCAAGCTTCCGATTGCTTCCACACAGTGCCAGCCCCAGGCGGGGAGGGGAGGAGATAAACAACGCAATGTTCACATTATTACATGTTTAATTTGCCATAAAGCCCCTTTTTGTTTTTAAAAGCCCCCAACATTCCTAAAATCACCTCCAATTTAAATACAGTTTTGGTTAAAATTTTTTTTTTTTTTTTTATCAGGACATGTAGATTGTCATGAGGGACAAGTAGATTGGGACACCGATTTAGTCCCTGGACAAGCGGGTTTTTCAAAAATTTCCACACCCTGCAAGTGGCAGAAACGTTTGGGAGGACTACAGTGAACTGCTGGCTTCCTATCTTTCTTAGACTCCCATGGAGACATTTTATAGAGAAAGTATTGTGAAACGCACACTTCAACATGCTTGGAGGAGCAAAGAGTAAAACCCAGGGGCCCTGCCTGCAGCCCTGGGGACACTGCAGACAGTACTCTATGTCCCTAGTCTAGGAATACTGAAACATATCCACGGTCTCTGACCATCCTCTGCAGCGTGTCCACCGTCTCTGACCATCCTCTGCAGCGTGTCCACCATCTCTGACCATCCTCTGCAGCTTGTCCACCATCTCTGACCATCCTCTGCAGCGTGTCCACCGTCTCTGACCATCGTCTGTAGCATGTACACCATCTCTGACCATCCTCTGCAGCTTGTCCACCGTCTCTGACCATCCTCTGCAGATTGTCCACCATCTCTGACCATCCTCTGCAGCTTGTCCACCATCTCTGACCATCCTCTGCAGCTTGTCCACCATCTCTGACCATCCTCTGCAGCGTGTCCACCGTCTCTGACCATCGTCTGTAGCATGTCCACCATCTCTGACCATCCTCTGCAGCGTGTCCACCGTCTCTGACCATCGTCTGTAGCATGTCCACCATCTCTGACCATCCTCTGCAGCGTGTCCACCGTCTCTGACCATCCTCTGCAGCGTGTCCACCATCTCTGACCATCCTTTGTAGCGTGTCCACCATCTCTGACCATCCTTTGTAGCATGTCCACCATCTCTGACCATCCCTGACCATCCTTTGTAGCATACCCACCTTCTCTGACCATCCACTGCACCATGTCCACCATCTCTGACCATCCCCTGTAGCATGTCCACCCTCTCTGATCATTCTCTGCAGCATGTCCACCCTCTCTGACCATCCCCTGTAGCAAGTCCACCCTCTCTGACCATTCTCTGCAGCATGTCCACCCTCTATGACCATCCACTGCAGCATATCCACCCTCTCTGACCATCCTCTGCAGCATGTCCACCCTCTCTGACCATCCACTGCAGCATATCCACCCTCTCTGACCATCCTCTGCAGCATGTCAAACCTCTCTGACCATCCTCTGCAGCATGTCCATGATCTTTGACCATCCTCTGCAGTATGTCCACGATCTTTGACCATCCTCTGTTGCATGTCCACCTTCTCTGACCATCCGCTGCAGCATGGCCACCCTCTCTGACCATCCTCTGCAGCATGGCCACCCTCTCTGACCATCCTCTGCAGCATGGCCACCCTCTCTGACCATCCTCTGCAGCATGGCCACCCCTCTCTGACCATCCTCTGCAGTATGTCCATGATCTTTGACCAGCCTCTGTAGCATGTCCACCTTCTCTGACCATCCACTGCAGCATGGCCACCCTCTCTGACCATCCTCTGCAGCATGGCCACCCTCTCTGACCATCCTCTGCAACACGTCCATGATCTTTGATTATCCTCGGCAGCATGTCCACCCTCTCTGACCATCCACTGCAGCATGTGCAGTCTATGACCATCCTCCTGTGTCATACCTGTAAGTCATTGACAATATCCCGTTGAATGTCTGCTGTCTCTGACATCAAATATTCACTGAATACTAAAGGTGACCCTTTGGTGATGTCAGGAGACACACTTGAGGCCCCCCATCAAGAAAGGTGGCCACTTCTAGAGGGGAAGAACAATCACACCAGTACTGCTGCTCCTTCACTACCCAATCACAGGCTGGGGAGGATCATGGACCAGCCAGTGCAGTATACAAAGCTCCAAGACCTGGCTGTGCTATGTGGAAGGGATGTCTGGATTGCAAGACTAGCTAAACAAAACAAATGCCTACAGCACACAACCCAGAAATGTATTTTATCGAATATTTAGCAACATTTGTCATTTATCTGAAAGTCGTCGGGAAGGAGTGCAGATTAGTCGCATAACATATGAATGGACATTGGGGGGGTAAGATGCGGAGGACACATAGGACGCAACACAGGAAGACACTTAACTGGAAAACCCCAGGCGGATTCTACAGAACAGGGAGTGAAAGGAGAAGAGCGTTTGATTGGCTTTGATCCCGGCATGGTTTATTTTCTAGGAATCCCATCATTCCTGGTAAGTCCACAGAAAAAAAAAAGGAATCTGAAGAGGAAACAGATATGTGTGGGCCGCTGCAAAAATACCTGAGCCGATCTACACACCTTTACTGCCAACTGCACCTTATAGCTGAACTTATAGCCGATTCTGCACATTGCACCGCGTTTTGTGGACTGATTTCGGGGTGTTGTTAACTTAACCATTTCAATACCGGGCAATTTTACCCCTTCCTGCCCAGGCCAGTTTTCAGGTTTCAGTGCTCTCACACTCTGAATGACAATTGCGCGGTCATACAACATTGTACCCAAACTAAAATGTTATCATTTTCTTCACACAACTAGAGATTTCTTTTGATGGTATTTAATCACCGCTGGGGTTTTTATTTTTTGCTAAATTAACAAAAAAAGACCGAAAATTTTGAAAAAAAACACACATTTTTCTTTGTTTCTGTTATAAAAGTTTGTAAATAAATAATTGTTCTTCATAAATTTAGGCCGAGATGTATTCTGCTACATGTCTTTGGTGAAAATAACCCAAATTAGGATGTATTTTTAGTTTGTAGGAAAGTTATAGAGTTCACAAACTATGGTATAGATCTGAATATTGATCAATCCTGAAGTACTGACGGCCAATCTAATTTCTTGAGGTCCAAGAATGTCAGAACAGTACAGATATCCCCCAAATGACCCCTTTTTGTAAAGTAGACAGTCCGACGTACTTCATAAGAGGCATGGCGCGTTTTTTGAAGTTGTATTTTTTTTGTCAAAAATTTTTCGGAAACTTAAAAAATTTTCACAATTTTTTTTACATACTGTCACCAGTGCAGTACAGCGTCATCATATAACTGGCATGGCGGTGATCAGGGACACTGACTGGTGACAGTATGAAAAAAAAAAATATGTATTTTTTTTATTTTTAATTTTTTATTACTTTTTTTTTATGATTTTTTTTCATATTTTACTATGACCAAAGTAGTACAATGTTACCATAGTAACATTGTACTACTTTGGGGAAGTGATCAGTATTTTTTTTTTTTTTACACAATTTTACACAATAAGCAAGCATTTACCAGAATGAAATCAATTCATTCAAGTTTTTTTTTTTTTGTGCTTAGCTGTGATTTGGCCACAGCTAATCACATGACATGTGCATGTGACCTACTGTGACCATTCACAGCTAGGCACTAGTATACAATGGATGGCATGAATGAAGCCATCCATTGTATACAACTGTCATGTGACCTGCTGTGATTGGTCACAGCAGGTCACATGGTACCGGCAACGGGGGCCGGTACTCAAGATCTGTCATCGGCCGGCGACAGATCGCGCCGCTATGCGGCTCTGCAACAACGCGAACTGCGCATGTGCAGGTGAAAGGTGAAGCACTTTTGGCGATGCCAAGCGGCTATAGGCCGGGCGGCTAATGGTTAACATACACACCCGCAGCGGTTTGCATGAATGGGGTGCGATTCTGACGCAGTGCAGAATTCGCACAGAAAAAGCTGCAAATTCCTCACTGCATTAGTGTGAACCCGGGCTTAGAAATGAGTAGTCTCAGCGCTCAGAATAAAGAGGGATTACTTGGGGCAGGAAGAAATGAGGTTGATTTTACAGGAGGGTAGTGGCCATTAGTATTTCTACAACATATATTTTTTTTAATTTGTGAGTAAAATACCCATTAACCCTCGCCCTCCAGAGGATTTACCCCCCTTCCTGACCAGGCCATTTTTTGCGATACGGAGCTGTTACTTTAACTGACAATTGCACGGTCATGCGGCGCTGCACCCAATTACATTTACGTCCTTTTTCCCCACAGATAGATCTTTCTTTCAGTGGTATTTGATCGCCTGTGCGTTTTTTTTTTTATCTTTTGCGCTATAGACAAAAAAACATCGACAATTTTGAAAAAAATATATATTTTTTTGACTTTTTGCTATAAAACATATCCAGTAAAAAATATTTCAAAAATCTAATTTCTTCATAAATATTCTGCTACATGTCCTTGCTACGACAAATCCGAATACGCGTAAATGAACTGCTTTACATGAAAGTTATAGCGTCTACAAATGGCGGTATAGATACTGGAATTTGTATTTTTTTATACTGATAATGGCAGCGATCGGCGACTTATAGCGGAACTGCGGC
This sequence comes from Staurois parvus, assembly GCF_062004578.1. NCBI lineage: Eukaryota > Metazoa > Chordata > Amphibia > Anura > Ranidae > Staurois > Staurois parvus. Next base: position 90,552 of record NW_028318612.1, on the reverse strand, counting down.
GGGCATTCTGGAGGGAACTGTCAATGACATCCCCAGTGACACCAGTACAGTGATCAGTGCTCATAAAAAGCGCTAACACTGTACTAATGACACTGGGCAGGAAGGGGTTAACATCTGGGGTGATCAAAGGGTTAACTGTGTGCGGGTTTTACATGATGTGCTGTGTGCTTTACTAGTCCTTGCTGGCAGAAGAGAGACCTATGTGGTTTACACACAGGTCTCTCCTGTCAGTTCTGCACGGCGATCGTCGGGTACCGGCGGGGAATCTCCAACCGGGGCCAGGTGACTGACATCAATTGGCTGCCAATAGCGGCGCGGGTAGGGTGTTGTGCGCGCCCCCTACCCGGAAATGCAAATCACATACAAATACGTGATTTTGCACAGCCTGGCTGCCCTGTAGCAGTAGTTCTTCTATAGGCTGACGGGGAAGCGGTTAAAGAGACTGGGTTACACGTTTATAAACTATTACTGGTGCAGAGTGAGAAAAATGTGACATTCGTGAAATGGTCACAAATTGCAACAAAATGATATAGTATGTCGCAGCGACCATACAAACTGGTATCAAAAAGTTTCGAGACTAGTTTTGTTCTAACTTGCTGTTCATGATGAAATAGCGGACGTGGTAACGCATGTGGTCAGAATAGCACCAGTTGCACAGCTCCTGATGTACACAGGACGACGTCTTTTGGCACGCTGACTTATGAAGGTTGGTGCTCCCTGTGACTGTGAGTGCTGCCATCTGTTGGTGTGTTAAAAAAACTGGTCTCGAAACTTTACGATACCACCTCGTAGTTTGTAAGTGGTCCACCGCCGCCCACTGCTTGGTGCGCTTATTCTATGGCCTATAACGCAACACAAATTAGGGCCTTTCCTTCAAATGTCACAAGCAGGGATTTTCCTGTTTCTGACACACAAGTCACATTTTACAGGAACACTCATTGCAAATCGTTTATTTACCCTGGTAATAAAAATGTCACAATCGGCTCTATTTCAATGTTGCAATGACTGATAGTTTATTGACCCAATGTGTACACAAGTACGTCAAGCTGTGACAAGCCCTGATTCTGGCCAGATCTGGTGTCATTTTACACTGGACTTTATGGTCATGTGACCATTGTGATTGGCTGTCACAGTGGTTACATGATTGGGAGCCCGTCCCGCCGGCTCCCGATCGTGACAAGAGAGCTGTCTACGTCAGCTCAGTCGCTATGCTGGGAGTGTGCAGTGAGTGTGCTCTCAGCAGAGAAACCTCGGCCATTCGTGGAAATGCATGTGTGACGTGTAGGCGTTAAAACCTCTTTGCTGCCACAAAAGAAGCGCAAAAAAATCCTTTCCCATCCCCCAACCCCTCAAAAGAAAGCCTCAATACACCCCCCCCCCCCCCCCATAACCTGCCCTCTATTCCAACTATGCAGCCTCTTCCATATTCGACACTTCCTGGAGTGTCGACAATCTGCATCTCCCCGCTGCACACACTGCGGTTCCTTCCTACATCATGTCCTGTATTCCTGTTTCTTGGACTCCAGGTACAGTCTACTGTGCCAGAACTAGAAACCTTTTTCCACACCATCCAAGTCTCACTCACCCTGCTGCATTCGCATATTGAAAGCCCAGCATTGACAGCAAGATCACAGCAACAATAGTATTGTTCGAGCCACCCTATCCTCCCAAAATGGACACATCGCTTTACAAAGATTTCAGATTTCTGAAGCCGCTGTAGATATTTAGTTCCTCGTTAGCCGAGCCCCCCTAGGCAATAATGAACCAGAATATTTGACCTGTTCACGGGCGGTAACAATAGGTGGCGCCAGGCGGGGAGGGCAAATGTAAAAAGAGCATTTTAGGCCAACATTCTCAGCAAATCAAATGTGGACTGAAAGCGGTGAATTCCGATGGAATTTATATGATGGGGTCGATTTTGGGGCAACTAAGCAAAGTCCGGTGTGGCAGGTCACTGAAGGGAATCAATAACGGCAAAAGATTCACAATTTTATAATGGCGTATACAGCGAATGTTACAGTGAGCTGCGAATGTTACAGATCAGTGCAGAATGGGAAGTTCGGTTGTTGGGCACATGGAGACGAATGCGATTCATGCTGGAGAATGAGCAATGCCGCAGGGGCCGGCTGGCCGCATCCAACGCCGCAGGGGCCGGCTGGCCGCATCCAACGCCGCAGGGGCCGACTGGCCGCATCCAACGCCGCAGGGGCCGACTGGCCGCATCCAACGCCGCAGGGGCCGACTGGCCGCATCCAACGCCGCAGGGGCCGACTGGCCGCATCCAACGCCGCAGGGGCAGACTGGCCGCATCCAACGCCGCAGGGGCCGACTGGCCGCATCCAACGCCGCAGGGGCCGACTGGCCGCATCCAACGCGCAGGGGCCGACTGGCCACATCCAACGCCGCAGGGGCCGACTGGCCGCATCCAACGCCGCAGGGGCCGACTGGCCGCATCCAACGCCGCAGGGGCAGACTGGCCGCATCCAACGCCGCAGGGGCCGACTGGCCGCATCCAACGCCGCAGGGCCGACTGGCCTCATCCAACGCCGCAGGGGCCGACTGGCCTCATCCAACGCCGCAGGGGCCGACTGGCCACATCCAACGCCGCAGGGGCCGACTGGCCACATCCAACGCCGCAGGGGCAGACTGGCCACATCCAACGCCGCAGGGGCCGACTGGCCACATCCAACGCCGCAGGGGCCGACTGGCCACATCCAACGCCGCAGGGGCCGACTGGCCACATCCAACGCCGCAGGGGCCGACTGGCCACATCCAACGCCGCAGGGGCCGACTGGCCACATCCAACGCCGCAGGGGCCGACTGGCCACATCCAACGCCGCAGGGGCCGACTGGCCACATCCAACGCCGCAGGGGCCGACTGGCCACATCCAACGCCGCAGGGGCCGACTGGCCACATCCAACGCCGCAGGGGCCGACTGGCCACATCCAACGCCGCAGGGGCCGACTGGCCACATCCAACGCCGCAGGGGCCGACTGGCCACATCCAACGCCGCAGGGGCCGACTGGCCACATCCAACGCCGCAGGGGCCGACTGGCCACATCCAACGCCGCAGGGGCCGACTGGCCACATCCAACGCCGCAGGGGCCGACTGGCCACATCCAACGCCGCAGGGGCCGACTGGCCACATCCAACGCCGCAGGGGCCGACTGGCCACATCCAACGCCGCAGGGGCCGACTGGCCACATCCAATGCCGCAGGGGCAGACTGGCCACATCCAATGCCGCAGGGGCCCCTAGGTCTCTGTGGTGGGCACATACTTTCAGCACAAAAACATTGGCAGTCCATTGGCAGTCTAGTGACACACGAGTGCTTGATAAACCCCTTGTGCAGGTAGCGACAGGTAAAAACCGGGTAGTAAGTCAGCTCCCCGCAGCCTCCTCTCCCCTGCTGCTGCAGCTCCTCTGACATCATCAAGTACAGTGCAGGGCCCAAAGCCTTGAATTGGACGCTAGGATGCCAAAGGACATAAGTGTGCAATCCAAACGCACGCGTTCCTGCGTTAAAAATGCCGTGTGTAGAAGTGCTGGACTGCTGGTGACATTCTCCGATGCCAAAGGACAGACAAAGGCTGGAGCATAGGAGAGCGCTGGCTCCCCGGAGAGCAGAGGATCGGGTAAGTCAACCGCTTTTACCGGAACTCTAGACTCAAAGTGACTGTGAACAGACATGAAATATGAACAAAGCACATCCCTGTATAGTGTGTACTTGTCTCAATCCAGAGCACTGAGCGTCATTTCTGTCTGATGCCTCATTCCTCTGCTAACTGCACTTATGATAAGTTTTCCTGACACCAAGAGAAAAATGGTGACAGGGGAGGAACCTCCAACACACACAGCCTGTAACTGACAGCCTCAGCTCTGTTCCTGTGTGCTGTGTGGAGTGAGGCGTGTCCCTTCCCTCCAATCAGCTCGCAGAGCTCTGCAAAATGGAACTTCAGCTCCCTGTCCAGGCTTTCTGAAAGCTCAGGCAAGCTGTATAAATTCTGCACTTTGAACAAATGTAGAGAAGATTGCAGATAAACAGGTACAACTTATGTAGGATTTGTTTCATCTCTGTATCTCCTGAGGCCAGTCCCTGGTATATGGAAGGGTTTACAACCACTTTAAAGGAACATTTAACCCTTTGCAGTACAGAGCACTCCAAGGGATCGTTTTCCCTTTCCCCAGAAATGGGCTTTAATCCCATTCCGGCAGCCGAGGGGAAAGTCGTTCATTACAGCCACACACATAAAAGGAATTACACTTTGCCAACCCCAAACATGACAAATAACCTGGCACCGTCCAAAGGAAAAGTAACCAATCGAGTCGTCCGTCCTCAACTATTCGGATCTAACTGTAGACATCCGATTCCATTCCCCAGGCTGCACTGCCCCCTGTAGGTCAATGTGCTCACTGCTGCTCCACCGGGATCCTGCGTCCTCTGCGATTTTCACACTTTGTCCAGATGCAGCATGCCGACGTCTGGCACAGCCGGGGAGGGGGGGGGCGTTTTTAAGGGACATGGTTTTAATAGGCATGCAGCCTTGTAAAAAGGGACACACATCTAATAAATATACACAACGGAAGGACCATGTCCAGCCAGAAGGGCTCATTGCACTGTGAGAGACAAGCACCATTCCACATACCAGAGACCCCAGCAGGGTCCTCCTGACTGGAGGATGTCCGGCATCATCTAACCCTTTCCTCCTCAATCTGACTGTCCTAGGCCCACCCCTTTTATTGATTGGATTTCAATCATGGAGGCTCAACATTGTACAACAGCATTACCTAGAGAGGTTTGCAAGCAAATGCAGCTTGCCTAGAAATGCCCACTCCGCCAGACTGACACCCACCCATCAGGGCATTTTGAGATTTGCATAACTCCTCCCAAGAGCCAGCCCACTGCTTACTGAGGGCACTTGATAGGAGAACTGAGGAAGGCTGCTGGGATGTTTTTAGAAAGCCCCTCCCTCCAGCCATGATCTGCCTGCATTGCATAGAGAAGTACATCACTGATGACATCACTGGGTCTACAAGAAGGTATATCATGAAAACAGAAAGTTTTTTTACTTTTATGAAAAAAAAAAAAGCAAATAAAAAAAATAATATAGTACATACAAATGCTACACAAGTCATATTGGAAGCAAGTTGGATCAAAAATGGCCTTTCGTTTTCAGTCTGTAGCTCTGTGTAATTTTCTGTCTCTTTTCCTTTTCAATGCAATATGGCATTCTGGAGGGGTTCTGCACACAGATGGTGTATATAACACCAAACCCCCCCCCCCCCCCCCCCCCAGGCATGAGAGTACAGCGTGGTCAGTTCCCTAGCTGTGCTGGGATCTCAGCCTGCTCTCCTCCAATGATCAGACTTGTCCTGACAACCCCCCCCCCCCCCCCCAACATACACACAGCAGAAATGTCATTTCCTGCCTGTGTGATTGGCTGACTGATTTTCCCATAAGTCTGCCTTAAGACACAAGTCAGATTTTGGGCATCCCCTGCAACAAAAATGTCATTTTTGGTGAGGTTCTCCCAAAGGGAAAATCATGTCTAAAGGGATGCAGACCCTGCCACCACTTTCCTTATTAGAGCCCTGCAAGTGCTGTGGCTGATTGATAATTATAAAGTCACTCCCAGGGGCGGACTGACAACTCATGGGGCCCCCGGGCAATAGGGGATCATGGGGCCCCTGTGTCCTCGCCCACACTCAAACAACACCCAAAAAAGCCTATAAAAAGGTAACAGGGGCATTTCATGGGGCCCCCTACTGACCCCAAGCCCTCAGGCAGTGCCCGAGTGCTCGAATAGTCAGTCCGCCCCTGGTCACTCCCATACATTCTGCACACGGACACAGACAAACAGCTATTCCTTCAGAATAATAAATATAAAATATATTCCTTAATGATTAATATAATAATAATATTATCAATATTAAATTATTGGGATCGATTTCCCGCCAATGATGGGCAAATCCGCCGATCTATTTACTGATAAAAAATCTGCGTATGAGCCGTGACCTGCAAGAAGAAGAAAAAGAATTCCAATCCGCTATTATATTTGACATAAAAAAGTATTGCGGTTGCAACAATGTATCTATTTGTATCCGTATAAAACCATCTGTATCCGAAATGGATACAAATAGATACAATGTTGCAACCACTATACTTTTTAATGTCAAATATATTAGTGGAGCGCTCTGCAGGGACAGAAGTAATTAAATATCGGCCATAGACAGGACGATTTTTTTTTACCATTGGTGGTAATATCGGCCTATTGAACGACCGATTTTTCATTTTTTTTTTTTTAAAACAACCGGTTGAACCGTCTATGGCAGCAATGGGCAAACTACGGCCCGACGGACCTTTTAATCCGGCCCGCTGAGCTAGGCTCCCGCTGGGCTCCTCTCACAGTCCGCCCTGAAGACCGGTGTAGCTGAAAATCTGTCTCCTGTGAGGATCTGTCCCCCTCGACGTATCTGCGCATGTGCCGGAGATCGCCGATCGGCTGCTAATGCCTGAAACTGGCACATGCGCAGATACGTCGAGGGGGACAGATCCTCATAGGAGACAGATTTTCATGCTACACCGGAACGGCGCGGGAACACGGCGAGAGGAACGCGCGGAGCAAAGGTAAGTGAATTGACACAGGGGGGACTTGGGGACTTAATATGGGGGATGAATTAATATGGGGAATGAATTACTATATGGGGGATGAATTACTATTGGGGATGAATTACTATATGGGGGATGAATTACTATGGGGGATGAATTACTATATGGGGGATGAATTACTATATGGGGGATGAATTACTATATGGGGGATGAATTACTATAGGGGGGATGAATTACTATATGGGGGATGAATTACTATATGGGGGATGAATTACTATATGGGGGATTAATTACTATATGGGGGATTAATTACTATGCTTACTATGGGGGAATATTACTATACTTACTATACTATACTATAGGGGGGGTGAATTACTATAGGGGGGATGAATTACTATATGGGGGATGAATTACTATGGGGGATGAATTACTATATGGGGGATGAATTACTATATGGGGGATGAATTACTATGGGGGGGATGAATTACTATATGGGGGATGAATTACTATATGGGGGATTAATTACTATGCTTACTATGGGGGAATATTACTATACTTACTATGGATGACATACACATCATTCATCTACTCTTGGTCCGGCCCCCGGGTCCAATATGTGAACCCATTGCGGCCCTCAAGTCAAAAAGTTTGCCCACCCCTGGTCTATGGCCTACATAAGTATAAGGAGGGGGGGGTGGGAAGGAGGGTGCAGGGGGGGGGGTTGGGAAGGAGGGGGGGGGGGGGGGGAGGACAGTTCTGATCAGACAATACATTGAGGTTATAAAAACATTTGTCATCTACCACTTTAAACGCCTATCCATCATTTACCTATTAAAAAAGTCTGTCTCTGGTAGTAAATATACTGTATATATAGACACTAATCTATTTAAAAGAACAGTTCCACCCAAGCAGTAACACCCCAGGGTGAGTGAGAACAAAGCCTGGAATTATGATGGGCGGGCCCTTCTGATGGGGCCCCATGGAGATAAAAGACTAGGAGTGACTCTGATCACCACCATGCTCTGAAAATGACAAATGATCATTAACCACTTCCTGTCCGGACACTTTTACCCCCTTCCTGCCCAGGCCAATATTCAGCTTTCAGCGCTATCACACTTTGAATGACAATTGCGCGGTCATGCAAAAATGTACCCCTATGAATTTTTTAGCATTTTTTTAAGACAGATAAAGCTTTATTTTGGTGGTATTTATTCACCGCTGGGATTTTTATTTTTTTGATATGTAAATGAAAAAGTCCAAAAATTTAGAAAAAAAGTGTTTTTCTTATAAAATTTTGCAAATAAATAATATTTTATCATAAATATTGGCCAAAATTTATTCTGTTATCTTTTTAGTAAAAAAAAAAAAAAAACCCAAATTAGTTTATAACCAAAAATTATGATTTTTAAACTTTTTTTTTACATTTTTATTTTATTTTTTTTATATTACTATTTATGGTTTTTTTTTTTTAACGTACTGTCACCCTAGCAGTACAGTGTCACCATGGTGTCACTGTACTACTTGTGGGGGGTGATGAAGATTTTTTTTTTTTTTTTACACGGATTGCTTTTACACCTATAAAGGCTGTAAAAACAATCATTTCTCCTTCTCTCTGGCTGCATTCTTGCAGCCATTGAGAACTACTGTGTGAGCTGTGATTGGTCACAGCTTGTCACATGGTACAAGGCTGTTGTGAATAGCCCTGTACCATGTGACCTCTGTGATCATTCACAGATTTCACACGTAGTAAGCAATGATGTCAGAAGTGACATCTTGCTTACTACTCTGTATGTGATCACTGATTGGCCAATCAGTGATCACATGATCGGGACCTCACACAGAGGTCCTGTACGATGATCGGTGCTCCACTGTGTCCAGAGGACACAGCGGGCACCGGATCGCGGTGCTGCGCGCTCCCAGAGAGCACACAGCTTGAAAATGCGGGTGTCGTTTATGAACGGCAACCCACCCCTGGACTGCCACCGTCCTGCCGTTTATAAACAGTGGCCAGACGGGAAGTGATTAAAGCGGTATTAAACCCAAAACCAAAAATCAGTGATCACATGATCGGGACCTCGTACAAAGGTCCCGTATGACAATCAGTTTACCACTGTGTCCGGAGGACACAGCGGGCGGGGGATCGCAGTGCTGCGCACTCCCAGGGAGCTCGCACAAGCAGGGGGCAGGGAGGTCATTTAAAAACGGCCACCCAATCCTGCACTGCCACCGTCTGGCCGTTTATATACAACGGTCGGACGGGAGGTAGTTAAACCATTTTGCTTCCAGAGCCATTTTTTGCATTTTTAGGATTAAAAAAATTATTTCAGGCCTGAAGATTACACAAACCCCCAAAAAATTATTTATTTTCTGAAAGCAGACCCCCCCCCCCCCCTTCCCAGAGCAGTCGCTCTCAATCTTTTCAACACAGAGGAACCCTTGAAATGACTTTTTGTTCTCGAGGAACCCCGGCTAAAAATGACTATATCTACAGCTCAGGATACATTGGTGATGATCAGTGGGAAGAATCCTGCGTACATTTGTGGTCACTGGGAAGGATCGCCCATTACAGAGAGCTAAAAGATCAACAGTCAGCAGGAACATGAGAGGCGGATATTGCACCTTGCTCAAGGAACCCCCAGCAACCTCTGGGGGAACCCTGCCCTAGAGAATAAAAAAAGTTGTAGTTCCAAACTGTCACAAGATATTCCTTCAAAGGTCTAGGACACAAAAAATTGCACCCCCCCCCCCCATGTGACATCATCGACCGGGCATGCTGGTCACTGACTTCACACAGGGGCGGGGTCACATATGATGGCCCCGCCCCTTACATATTTAAGAACTGTCAAAGTAGCTCAGAGGCAGACGGCCGGGTGCCAGCGCTGGGAGCGGAGCCTTTTTTTTCTTTTTTCGAAGCGGCGGCAGCGGGCATCGTGATTGGCGTTGGATCTACTTTTGGGGGACATTCTTTTATTTTCCTTCTTTTACTAAAGGACTTTTCAAAGATTGTCTCCTGTCTTTTTTCACACTACAGCTTGTTTTGTGAATGGGTAGCGATACCATGTACCCCATACTCATTCACGTGAGGGGGGAGCGGGATCTGGGGGCTTCCAGATTCCGATAAGCACCCCACAACCACAGCCCAGGGTTGTGGGGAAGAGGCCCTTGTCCCCATCAATATGGGGAGAAGGTGCTTTGGGGGGGTGGGGCTCCCCTACCCCAAAGCACCCCCAATGTTGAGGGCATGTGGCCTGGTATGGCTCAGGAGGGGGGTGGGGAGGGCACTCGCTCACCTCCCCCCTCCTTCCCTGACCATAGTAATTGAGGGATCCGGGGAGACCGGATATAGTGAATGCAGGTTCCAGGGAGACTGGATATAGTGAATGCAGGTTCCAGGGAGACCGGATATAGTGAATGCGGGGTCCGGGGAGACCGGATATAGTGAATGCGGGGTCCGGGGAGAGCGGATATAGTGAATGCAGGGTCCGGGGAGAGCGGATATAGTGAATGCAGGGTCCGGGGAGACCGGATATAGTGAATGCAGGGTCCGGGGAGACCGGATATAGTGAATGCGGGGTCCGGGGAGACCGGATATAGTGAATGCAGGGTCCAGGGAGACCGGATATGTGAATGCAGGGTCCGTGGGGAACGGATATAGTGAATGCAGGGTCTGGGGAGAACGGATATAGTGAATGCAGGGTCCGGGGAGACCAGATATAGTGAATGCAGGGTGCGGGGAGACCGGATATAGTGAATGTAGGGTGCGGGGAGATCAGATATAGGGAATGCAGGGTCCAGGGAGATCAGATATAGGGAATGCAGGGTCCAGGGAGATCAGATATAGGGAATGCAGGGTCCGGGGAGATCAGATATAGGGAATGCAGGGTCCGGGGGTTAGTAACATATAATACTGACAAAGATTGTGGCTGCAATAGCTGGCTGTATGCCTGATTTTCCATCCCGGTGTAGAACAAAGGGGTGGGGGCTGTGCAGACAATGCGTAGCTCTATAGGTGTCATCAAAAGCAGAGCTTTATTACTACAGAGAAGACCTTTGTACGGCACATATTAAAACTTATAGATTTTCATGATCTGGATAATAACGTCCCTCCAACCGCAATGCAGGAAGTTGGTGTGTGTGTGGTGTATGTCTGGGTACACACAAGAGCTGAATCATGCAGCGACAGAAATGTAACTCCATCAGTGATATACGTTGCAATGGTTCATGACGTCGATTGGGAAGACAATGCGAACATGCGGTTCCCATCACAGCGCCGATCTGCCGATCACACCTCAACCGTCACTTCCACCATGTAAAAGCTACAAAAAGCACCAACACAGCAGACGACCTCACGTGAGAAATCACCTTTATGGAAGGCTAGACTTCATCCATCTGTCAGCACAACACCTGATTGGCCCCTGGTGCTGCCCCTCCCACTGCTGAGTACAGGACTAACAGTAGCCAATACTAGATCAAAGTCAGGTACTTAAAGTGTGACTAAACCCCGGACCCTGCATTCACTATATCTGGACTCCCCGGACCCTGCATTCACTATATCTGGACTCCCCGGACCCTGCATTCACTATATCTGGTCTCCCCGGACCCTGCATTCACTATATCCGGTCTCCCCGGACCCTGCATTCACTATATCCGGTCTCCCCGGACCCTGCATTCACTATATCCGGTCTCCCCGGACCCTGCATTCACTATATCCGGTCTCCCGGGACCCTGCATTCACTATATCCGGTCTCCCCGGACCCTGCATTCACTATATCCGGTCTCCCCGGACCCTGCATTCACTATATCTGGACTCCCCGGACCCTGCATTCACTATATCCGGTCTCCCCGGACCCTGCATTCACTATATCCGGTCTCCCCGGACCCTGCATTCACTATATCCGGTCTCCCCGGACCCTGCATTCACTATATCCGGTCTCCCCGGACCCTGCATTCACTATATCCGGTCTCCCCGGACCCTGCATTCACTATATCCGGTCTCCCCGGACCCTGCATTCACTATATCCGGTCTCCCAGGACCCTGCAGTCCCTATGCCTGGTCTCCCCGGACCCTGCATTCACTATGCCTGGTCTCCCCGGACCCTGCATTCACTCTATCCGGTCTCCCCGGACCCTGCATTCACTCTATCCGGTCTCCCCGGACCCGGCATTCACTCTATCCGGTCTCCCCGGACCCGGCATTCACTCTATCCGGTCTCCCCGGACCCTGCATTCACTCTATCCGGTCTCCCCGGACCCTGCATTCACTCTATCCGGTCTCCCCGGACCCTGCATTCACTCTATCCGGTCTCCCCGGACCCTGCATTCACTCTATCCGGTCTCCCCGGACCCTGCATTCACTCTATCCGGTCTCCCCGGACCCTGCAGTCCCTATGCCTGGTCTCCCCGGACCCTGCATTCACTATGCCTGGTCTCCCCGGACCCTGCATTCACTCTATCCGGTCTCCCCGGACCCTGCATTCACTCTATCCGGTCTCCCCGGACCCGGCATTCACTCTATCCGGTCTCCCCGGACCCTGCATTCACTCTATCCGGTCTCCCCGGACCCTGCATTCACTCTATCCGGTCTCCCCCGGACCCTGCATTCACTCTATCCGGTCTCCCCGGACCCTGCATTCACTCTATCCGGTCTCCCCGGACCCTGCATTCACTCTATCCGGTCTCCCCGGACCCTGCATTCACTCTATCCGGTCTCCCCGGACCCTGCATTCACTCTATCCGGTCTCCCCGGACCCTGCATTCACTCTATCCGGTCTCCCCGGACCCTGCATTCACTCTATCCGGTCTCCCCGGACCCTGCATTCACTCTATCCGGTCTCCCCGGACCCTGCATTCACTCTATCCGGTCTCCCCGGACCCTGCATTTACTATATCTGGTCACCCTGGGTCCTGCATTCACTATATGCACTCTCCCAGGACCCTGCATTCACTATATCTGCTCTCCCCGGACCCTGCGTTTACTATATCTACTCTCCCCGGACCCTGCGTTCCCCATATCCGGTCTCCCCGGACCCTGCATTCACTATATCTGGTCTCCCAGGACCCTGCGTTCCCCATATCCGGTCTCCCAGGACCCTGCGTTCCCCATATCCGGTCTCCCAGGACCCTGAAGTCCCCATATCCGGTCTCCCAGGACCCTGAAGTCCCCATATCCGGTCTCCCAGGACCCTGAAGTCCCCATATCCGGTCTCCCAGGACCCTGAAGTCCCCATATCCGGTCTCCCAGGACCCTGCAGTCCCCATATCCGGTCTCCCAGGACCCTGCAGTCCCCATATCCAGTCTCCCCGGACCCCGCATTCACTATATACGCTCTCCCTGGACCCCGCATTCATTATATCCACTCTCCCCGGACCCTGCATTCACTATGTCTGGTCTCCCTGGACCCTGCATTCACTATATCCGGTCTCCCCGGACCCCGCATTCACTATATCTGGTCTCCTCGGACCCTGCATTCACTATATCTGGTCTCCCCGGACCCTGCATTCACTATATCTGGTCACCCTGGGTCCTGCATTCACTATATGCACTCTCCCAGGACCCTGCACTCACTATATCTGGTCTCCCAGGACCCTGCATTCACTATATCTGGTCTCCCACAGTACACAGAACATGGAAATGGAATTATATTACTAAATATAAACTGCTAAATACCTTTTCTCATCAACAGTTAGAGCAGTCTTGTAACTTCTATCAAAGTTCAGCAGAGCACATGTTAAAGCTTGAAGGAGGAGTTTTCATTCTGCTCTAGGAGGATGCAGGACCCCTGACATCTGGACAGTGACAACTGGCCCTGTGCTAATCACATGCACTCTTCCAAGAAAAAAAACACCCCTCCCTCCCCTCCACACAGCACACAGGAACAGAGCTGATGCTGTCAATCTGCTGGAGGCCCTCCCTCGTCACTATTTTTCTCTTGGTGTCAGGAAAACGTGTCAGAAGTGACTCCTGCTGATAGCAGATGAATGAAGCAGCAGACAGAAATGACATTTAGTGCTCTGAATTGAGACAAGTACACACTATAGAGGGATATGTCTTGCTCATATTTCATGTCTGAGGTTTACAACCACTTTAAATTAAAAAAATAAATAAATAAATCATTCAGGTTCCGTTCACATCTGGTAATTTGATTCTGTCACACGAGAATCACAGCAAAACCGCACCATGTTTGAGGTGCCATGAAAAATGAATAGCACACATACATGTGTTTTGCCATGACTGCCATGATCCTGTCTTCTCTGATCCTCCCCTTCTTGTACTGTCCCCAATCCATCTCCTGACAGAGACTTGAGGGCAAGCTGCACATGCTGAGTTTGGTGTGTATTGCTGGAGTTTTTTTTTTCTTGGGAGGGTGCATGTGATCAGCAAAGGGCCAATCAGTGCTGTCCAGACAGAGGTCAGGGGTTATGCAGCCTCATAGGACAGTCAGAGCAGAATGAAAACTACTCCGACAAGCTTTAACCAGTGCTCTGCTGGACACTGATAGAAGTCACAAGATTGCGATATACTGCTGATGAGAAAAGGTATTTAACAATTTATATTTACTAAAATAATTGCATTTCCATGTTGTGTGTACTGTGAGAGACCAGATATAGTGAATGCAGGGTCCGGGGAGAGCGGATATAGTGAATGCAGGGTCTGGGGAGACCGGATATAGTGAATGCAGGGTCTGGGGAGACCGGATATAGTGAATGCAGGGTCCGGGGAGACCGGATATAGTGAATGCAGGGTCCGGGGAGACCGGATATAGTGAATGCAGGGTCCGGGGAGACCGGATATAGTGAATGCAGGGTCCGGGGAGACCGGATATAGTGAATGCAGGGTCCGGGGAGACCGGATATAGTGAATGCAGGGTCCGGGGAGACCTGATGTAGTGAATACAGGGTCTGGGGAGACCAGATATAGTGGATGCAGAGTCCGGAAAGAGCGGATATAGTGAATGCAGGGCAAGCTGCACATGCTCAGTTTGGTGTATATTGATAGAGAGTTTTTTTTTTCTTGGGAGAGTGCATGTGGTCAGCACAGAGCCAATCAGCACTGTGCGCATAAGGCCCTGTATGCCAGGACCACTCGGAACAGCATATAGCCGCTGTGTTTTGCAGCCTATCTTTTGCCAGTGTTAAGGAATATGTTACCCCAACATTTCATATTCCTGACATGTGACTGCTGTACAATGTACTATGAAAATGTATCCTGTTCTTTGTATTGCTTCCTTTGTGTGAAATCCTGGGTGTTTCTGCCAGCACCTATGATATCCTATTAAAAACAGGGCATACTAGTGCATGAGAGTACAGCGTGGTCAGTTCTTTAGCTGTGCTGGGATCTCAGCCTGCTCCCCCCCCACAGCAATTCACTAGGAAGACCAGTGTCCTGCTGTTTCCCCTCCAGCTCTCTGTGCAGCTGAGAACAGAGGGACTGTGATCATTTCTAAAAAAGGGTGAAAAAGAAGGCATTTATAATGTTTTGTATCTCTATACACAAATGTTTTACCTTTCAATTCTATTTTAGTCTGAATGGATGAGGATATACAATCACTTTAAATAGTTTCTCTCATCTCTGAACCTAATATACTCCGCCGGAGAGCTTATTCTTTAGAAAAGAAACAGACCTGCTGGCTGGATCACCAGATGGAAACAGAAGCCTAAAACAAGATAACATCACATCGAAGAATTGCAAGATGAAATATAATAAATGTTTGATTTTGGGTTTTCTACATCGTAATTGGTGTTTTTCCTACATCTCCCTTTAAAGGTCAGCTATAGAAATAAAAACACCAACTTTCAAAAGAAATTATAAAATAAATAAATAAAAAGGGATCGGTATCTTGTATATTTTATTTTCATCAGCAAATCTTCTAGTGCCAGATTTCATACACAATCAGTTCTGGTGTACTGTCCCTTTAAGGAAAATCCCCTAATACTTTCACAAGTACATAATCATTGCAACACATCTCTCCCAGCCGCTCACATGCACAGCAAATATTTGCAACACAATATAAGTAGATTTGTCATTTCAAAGCATTAGATGTCGCTGGGGGAAAAAAAATAAAATGTATGAAGACATAGAGTGCAACCTATTCTTGTGCTGACTAAACTGTAATATGGAGTATAGAACTGCATTGTACATGAGCAGAGCTAGGGCCCATCCACATATCAGGAGCATTGGGGGCCACATCAGAGTGCCAGCCGCTGGGGGAGCAACAAATACGAGAAGTATGAATACTCATCTTTCCTCAAAAGAGAAATTAAAGTGTTACTAAACCCTGGACCCCGCATTCACTATATCCGGTCTCCCCGGGCCCCACATTCACTACATTCACTATATCTGGTCTCCCGGGGCCCCACATTCACTATATCTGGTCTCCCAGGACCCCCCATTTACTACATTCACTTTATTCGGTCTCCCCGGGCCCCGCATTCATTATATCCAGTCTCCCTGGATCCCGCATTCACTACATTCATTATATCCGGTCTCCCTGGGCCCTGCATTCACTATATCTGGTCTCCCTGGACCCTGCATTCACTATATCTGGGCTCCCTGGACCCTGCATTCACTATATCCGCTCTCCCCGGACCCTGCATTCACTATATCCACTCTCCCTGAACCCTGCATTCACTATATCCGGTCTCCCTGGACCCTGCATTCACTACATTCACTATATCCGGTCTCCCCAGGCCCTGCATTCACTATATCCGGTCTCTTCAGGCCCTGCATTCACTATATCCGGTCTCCCCGGACCCTGCATTCACTATATCCGGTCTCCCCGGACCCTGCATTCACTATATCCGGTCTCCCCGAGCCCCGCAGTCACTGTATCCGCTCTCCCCGAGCCCCGCAGTCACTGTATCCGCTCTCCCCGAGCCCCACAGTCACTGTATCCGCTCTCCCCGAGCCCCACAGTCACTGTATCCGCTCTCCCCGAGCCCCACAGTCACTGTATCCGCTCTCCCCGAGCCCCACAGTCACTGTATCCGCTCTCCCCGAGCCCCGCAGTCACTGTATCCGCTCTCCCCGAGCCCCGCAGTCACTGTATTCGCTCTCCCCGGGCCCCGCAGTCACCGTATCCGCTCTCTCCGGGCCCCCACAGTCACCGTATCCACTCTTCCCGGACCCCTCATTCACAATATCCGCTCTCCCCGGACCCCGCAGTCACTATATCCGCTCTCCCCGGACCCCGCATTCACTATATCCGCTCTCCCTGGATCCCGCAATCACTACATTCACTATATCCGGTCTCCCCGGGCCCTGCATTCACTATATCCGGTCTCCCTGGACCCTGCATTCACTATATCTGGTCTCCCCGGACCTTGCATTCACTATATCCGGTCTCCCCGGACCCTGCATTCACTATATCCGGTCTCTTCAGGCCCTGCATTCACTATATCCGGTCTCCCCGGGCCCTGCAGTCACTGTATCCGCTCTCCCCGGGCCCCGCAGTCACCATATCCACTCTTCCCGGACCTCTCATTCACTATATCCGCTCTCCCCGGGCCCCGCAGTCACTATATCCGCTCTCCCCGGACCCCGCATTCACTATATCCGGTCTCCCCGGACCCTGCATTCACTATATCCGGTCTCACCGGACCCTGCATTCACTATATCCGCTCTCCCAGGACCCTGCATTCACTATATCCGCTCTCCCAGGACCCTGCATTCACTATATTCGCTC
This sequence comes from Staurois parvus, assembly GCF_062004578.1. Taxonomy (NCBI): domain Eukaryota; kingdom Metazoa; phylum Chordata; class Amphibia; order Anura; family Ranidae; genus Staurois; species Staurois parvus. The sequence continues at coordinate 73,260 of NW_028318612.1, read as the reverse complement.
TCCCCGGACCCTGCATTCACTATATCTGGTCTCCCCGGACCCTGCATTCACTATATCTGATCTCCCCGGACCCTGCATTCACTATATCTGGTCTCACCGGACCCTGCATTCACTATATCCGCTCTCCCAGGACCCTGCATTCACTATATCCGCTCTCCCAGGACCCTGCATTCACTATATTCGCTCTCCCCGGACCCTGCATTCACTATATCTGGTCTCCCCGGACCCTGCATTCACTATATCTGGTCTCCCCGGACCCTGCATTCACTATATCTGGTCTCCCCGGACCCTGCATTCACTGTATCTGATCTCCCACAGTACACAGAACATGGAAATGCAATTATTTAAGAAAATATAAACTGCTAAATACCTTTTTTTATCAGCAGTTAGAGCAGTCTTGTGACTTCTATCAGTGTCTGGCTGAGCACTGGTTAATCTTATAGGAGTTTTCATTCTCATCTGACAGTCCTATGAGGTCGCATGACCCATGACTCTCTGACTGGAAAGTGCTGATTGGGCTTGTGTTGATCACATGCACTCTCCTGCCCAATGGGCAGCCCAACTGCAGATTGAAGGATTGTGCATGGCAAGCTGACAACACCGCTGCTATTTGTAAGGCAGTGGCTTAATGTTGTCAGCCTGCAATAAACAGTTGTTACTGGCACATCCCAGGTCAAGAAACTTTGTAACAGATTCACAAACAAGTTATCTGCCTAGAACAGAACTTCAGCCAAAAACAAGATACAAATAAATACCCCATTACAAGATAAAACAAAACCCGCTTTGGCTGCAATGATAAACCTAAAAATATTTTTCTTAAAAGGAGAACTCCAGCCAAAAAAAGGATAAAAATGAATATCCCATTAAAAGGTAAAACAACAAATGTATCTCTGCAGTACTTTTTTTCTGCCCCTAGATGTCCTTAGCCGGATGACTGGACAGTGAAAGGAAAAGCAGCACAGCGATGAGCTCGTCTCTGTCACTCTGCTCTCTTCTCCTATCAGCATGCTAATAACCAGCACATGAACTGGTTGGCTGCTTGTGTTGCCTCTTCCTGTCACCATCCAGCCCTGCTGTAGAAAGACTTTGCAAGAGGCTGATACCAGGTCACATTTTACGTCCCAGCAACCCATATGTACAGCTGGGCTATAACACCCACATTGCGCATATGCAACCCTGGGCGGGCAATGTTTATGTGCTGGGAACAACTCTCGGCCACAAGAAAACATCCATAGCCAGCAGGACTGGTATCTAATCATGTGGCCATTGTGACAACCAATCACAGCGATTGAAGCGTTAAGAGCTTTTAAAGGGGATGCCAGGGCGGAGGGGAAGGGGTTAATGATTACTGAGTCCCATTAATTTGGGTCTTGTATATCTGCCCGGAGTTCAGCTTTATGAAAACTGTACAGAGTGAAGCAAAACATACTGAGAAACAAATTTGAGGTTTACTTGCTTTTCTGAAACACAGCTGGCATTTGCCTTTCCAGCTGGCATTCGAGACTTTCTAGGTGATCGGCAGAATTAAATCACTGGGAGGGTTTGAATTTTAGATGCAAGATCATTCATAATTAAACAATGGCCGTTCAGATTTTTAATTGCCTGCAGTAGGCGGCAGCTGAATCGTACATATTGTGATAAGAGTGGAAATTGTATTAGGTTGATCCCGAAAAAAACAAAGACATCCAGGAAACAAACACGCCACATCCTACTTTTAATTGAGCTGGCTCATTTACCCCGACCCTACGCGTTGCGTAACGGCTCCTTCACATGCGCAGCCAGGTTGAGCAATGGTTTAATGAACCCCACCAACTGCCCAGATAAAGAAAAGCATGCAGTCGCTCAGGGCTGTGCACATGCCGTAACCGTGATGCTTTGCCGTGGCCAAAAATCAGACAGCGCATCACACGGCACCACCACCGAATGTGACCCATTGAAGTGTATGAAGCCACACTGCAACTGCCCTGCAACCACCTGCAGTTGCGGCACAGTGGTGAAGCATTCATAGGGTTGCATTGATACTAAAAACCAATACTTTTTTGCTGTTTCATTGTAACTTGCATTGACTTCTGTTAAATGAAGTCGCAAGCCACAATGAAATTGGAGGTCCAACTCACACTGATTTGTGACTCTGAAATCGTACTGAAGTAAAGTGATTTCAAAGCTGCACATGCTACTTCAGTACATGCACTCGGTCTTAAAAAACTGGTATCAGTGCATCCCTAACTCATAGAGAGTTACAGTTTATCGCCCAGCAAAAAAAAAAAAAAGTTTTCCCATGCAGTCGGCCTGTGCCCACAGTGCATGGGTCAAATGCTCATTTTTGTACAAGGGAGAGGAGAATGGAGGTTTAGGTAAGTACATATCCTATCTTCCCAGCACAAGACCAGTCCCTCAGGCTCCTGCCGCTCCGTGCTCCAGCAGTCTTGAATATTGGACTAGTCCTGATATCATCAAGCCCACAGCAGGCTCCACAGACCAGGAACAGTCCACTGCTAAACCATGGGGGAGCGCCGTTCTGCACTGGAACGTAGGATCGAGTGAGTGTAAGCTTTCTGCTCACCCCTAGTCAAAACAGGCAGCTGACCCATGCAGTGCCAGCACAGCCCAACTGCATGGGAAAACTTTTTTTTTTTTTTTGCCAAGAGTTGAGCTTTTAAAAAAGGAGGTGAGGAGGCGACACATTCATCATGGATTTCCAAAAGGGCGCCAAGGGCTGACGCACATATGAATGAGCTGGAAGGGTCATCAATTCATCTTAATAAGTTGCTGAATGCACTGCATTCCCACCAATGCACGTAATGTTGTTGCACCTCACAAATCATGTGAATGGGCTCTTAAAAATAACAGTCAGCCCAATAGATAAAAGAAGAATTATCACTGGTGTATTATTTAGGTTCCTGATGGGACCTAAATGTTCCTCATGTAGTACTTGAGCTCATCTTCTTAGGTGCCCTGTAACACTAACTGCAATGTTGGAGAGGGCGCCCCCTCTTGGCACAGCTAGCAAGGAGGCGGTTGCTTAGATAGTGAGCGCCTGTCTAGCTCCCAGCACTTGCCCGAGGTAAATACTGGCACAAGAAATGCAGAGGAACACGAGACATGCCAACCTCACCTCCCTGCTGGCCACTGACTTGGGCAAGGACTGGGAGCCAGAGACAGGTTGGGAGCCAGAGACAGGTGCTCGCTATCAAAGCTACTGTCTCCTCGCTAGCAATGGTGTTGGGCGATTGGGTAACAGGGGGCGTCCTGCCCAACAACACAGCTAAAGCCTTAGAGCACCATAGACGTTGGGACTAAGTACTACATGTCCTCCTTACCCTCGACCTATTACACCCCCTATTAAAGCATGGAATATACTTAGATCCAAGGCCATCTTAATAGCATCAGGGACCCCTGGGCAAAGTAATGCACCAGAGAGAAGGTGACCTGCAGCGCGCTTAGCACACCGCGGCAAAAAGTGGGTGTGGCAGGAGGTTATTCTTAACTACAATGACCACGAATGCAGGGGGGTGATGGGTTAAAATTTCACTGCCATGACTACCACTGCGGGGGGGGGGGGGGGGTAACTTTCACTAAGACTGACCACCAATGCGGAAGGGGGGGTCATTGACAGTGAAAAGTAACCCCCCCATATGTATTGGAGGTCATGGTAGGAGAAGTTAACCTCCATCCCCCACTCTTGCATCAATGGTAGTGATCGTTAAACATTCCTCAGTCACAGCTCTCTCTCCCATTGTATTCCCTCACAGGACATGATCACAGGCTCCCACAACCCTCTATCCTGGCCAGGACTTTGGTTGTACTGGGGTGGAGAAAACTCTTCCTCTGGAACACAGAGTTCCAGCGCTCAACACCCCACTGCCACTCTGTGTGTTGGGCAACATACAGTACGGCAGATGTCCTCGAAGCTCCAGTCCAGGTTGGGACAAGGCCGCTGCAGGACAGCTAATTAAAAAACAGGACAGTTGGCAACTATGTCATGGGGCCCCTGGGCAGTGCCCTTGCATTAAGACAACCGTCAGAAACCTCTTCTTGGCACCACTTCTGGAAGCCATAAACGGTCAATCCAGCACTGCTGTTCCTGACGTCATAAGCGGCTGCAGTCCTGCTGTATAGATAATAGAAGTGTCCATGTCACCCAGGCAGTGATGCTGACCTAAAGAAGGACGGGGAAGACCAGAGAAGACTCGAACCCAGAGTTTCACATAAGCATTTAGACCGGCCTTATTCAACCTTTTCCACACAAAGAAACCCTTGAAATAACTTTCCGGTCTCAGGGAACCCCTGCTAAAAATGACTATATCTACAACTATCCACACTTGTGGTCTTTGGGAAGAAGCATTCTCACAGATAGCTAAAAAAGATCAATGGTGTCAGTGGGAACATATCTGAGAGACAGGAATTATTTATTGCCTAAGAAACCTCTGGAGGAACCCTAGGGTTCTATTGAACCCTGGTTGAGAAACCTTGATCTAGAATAAAACTCACATTTAGCTAGGTTAGAAGGGTGAAAGGGACAGGCAGAAGCTATAAACTTGACCACACACCAACTCTACTTTTAAAGGACACCTGTCATGGGAAACATGGCGGCTGCCATCGCTTACCAACTACTATAGCTATCCGGCCATAATTGGCTTCAGTACTTTTTGTTATTAACTTGAGCCAATTTCGCAGATAAGACCTCCTGTCTCCACCAATCTCCTTGCATCCGTGTCGTAAAATTTAAACTTAGCGGCTCAGCATATCAGTCAATCGAAGTATATCTAAAGCCAAAACCTTTTTTGTTGTTGTTTATTTAGCTTTTATTAGCAGTGAGGAGGTCAGGACACTGGTGAGGAATTACCCTATTGTTTTGGTGGCCACTCTCAATGGAACTCAAACAGATTGTAAATGTTATACTTTAAGTGGTCTCCAGAACAGGAAGGAGGGGAAATCTTCACATAAAAAGACTTCAGTTTTAGTACAATCAAGAAGGAATTTCCTGACTTTGTATAGATTTCTTCTCACTTCCCGTTGTGTCTACAGGACCAAATGTGAAGAGAAATCTCCATAATGACAGACAGATGGCAAAAAGGGAAAGGTGACTGGGGTCATCTACTATCTTACTTTTTACAGTAATAAAAACAATGTTTGAACTGATTGTTTGGGCTTTAAATATAATTTAACAGGCATTCTTAAAAGGAGGTCGGCAATGGCAGACCCTATATTTCACTCATGACAGGTTTCAATTAATGGCACCTTCCATTCTGGTCATACGATATCAAAGGGAATCACTCTCCGTACTGATGGTTGGCAGTGGCCCATGCGTAGGCAGATCATTGGCACAGACGTTCTAAAGTAAGCTCTTAATCTTCAGTTCATGAGCATCTTAAAAAGGGACCTGTGACAGGAATAGACAAATCAGCCAGAAAAGCGGCCCCTTTCTTTTCCCAGCCCTCCAGTTACTCAAACCAAGCTCATTCAACTTAAAAATAGGACCATTTGGGTTGAAAACTAGGTCCCTGACACACACCCTAATGAAATGCTCTAAGCTTTTCCAGTCAACAAAGGGCCTTGGATTTTTTTTTGTCCAAGGGACCATGTTCTGATTTGGAAGTTGACATATGAGTAGGCTCCCTGTTTTTGTAGGTTTCCAAGCACTCAGTCCATGTACGTTTGGACACAGAGGCATGACCCAACTGCCTCCGAAAGACTTGACACTGCTGCTGTCTCTAGTAGAAGTTGTTAGGTCTCACAAGGGAGATGGAAGGAAAGAAGAAGGTGCCAAGCACAGACAATCCCATCATCAGGTTAGTATGATAAGGTTGAATAATCACAGCACCATGGACATTAGATCTTTATCTGATGCCTATGGCAACCTTAAAAAGGTATAAGCAGGCAGCTATGGGTTCTTGCGTTAAACTCCCACACTTCGAAAACTGGTCAACTGTGGGACTCCCAAAGTTCAGTCCTAATGGGTTTCATTGAGCAAATTTTGTTTCACCACTCTGCAATGTTTTCCTGCCAGGGTATATCAAGGGCTCAGAGTGTTTCCTTGCACACCGCGATAACGCAGAAAATATCACCACAGGGAAGCTATTTTGAAGGGATAGTAAACAATTAAATTCCTGGTGGAAATACCTTCAGGGTGATAATCAGTAGAATGTTATATGTATTAGTGGATCACAAAATTGACAATGGCAATACACTTGGGCTAGGAAAGGCAACCTAAGGCATGCATAACAGGTACACAATGCCATTTTCAGTGAAGCCTGAAAGAACACCACAAGGCATATATGCAGGCTTGGACTTAATGGCCATAGAACCCAAAGGATCCAAAAGTAGGCTCCTACTCCCTACAAACACAGCGCTCTCCACCATAGGCTATCTTTGAAGGCTTACTAGCCTGTCAATTAGAAAGTCTGCCCTTTCCACGATGTTGACCCACCTCTTTGAAAGGCGCCCTTGCCTACTACCAGCTTAGGGCTGCCTGTGGCTATGAACATCATTATGTGAAGACTGCTTATCCTTTTCCTCCTCCTAATGTAATTGCCAACTTCTCCAGTCACTGATGTGCAGGAATTAGGGATAATCTGAAGTCTATAGCTGCGGGATTTGACTGTAATCTCCACTGTAAAGATGAGGGAAATGGGGCTCATCTGAGGTCTGACAGTGCTGGAATTGGGGCCCAGGTCTGGGGTCTGACAGTGCTGGAATTGGGGCCCAGGTCTGGGGTCTGACAGTGCTGGAATTGGGGCCGGTCTGACGGTGCGGGAATTGGGGCCGAGGTCTGCAGTGCGCCTACGTTCGCTGACATGCCAGTTGTCTAATGCATGTAAGCGGACACCAAATGCAAGAAGGGTTGCTGACCCCTGTGCTAGTGATTTAGACCAGTGTTTCTCAACCTTTTTTTCAGTCAAGACATCCTTTCAAAATTATGGAAAGTCCCAAGGCACCCTTTAAAATTATGGACAGTCTTGAGGCACCGTATTCTAAAGTGGGGAGCCTCTAGACTATCCATAATTTTAAAAGGGTACCCCATTCCAAAATCGGAAAAACTATTCTAATAGTTTTATATAACGCAGCAACATCCACACATGTAGGACACCCAACATTAGAGGTGATTTATTCTTCCAAAGCAAATACACTTTTGCACGCTGGTACTGACTAGTATGCCAGTGTTTCTCTTCTCCCTCAGTTTTTCTCCATCACTGAGCTAATGTGACCCCTGGAGAGGGGAAGGCAAGGGTCAAAATAGGATGCTGTGCATGCAACCAACATCCTCCTTATCAACTGATGGCGTCATTGGTTTTCAGGACGCTGGCAGCTAGAAGGTCGTAATGGTGCACAATGAAAACCTGTGGCTTTGTGTAACTAAAAGGCAGGTTTCATTCACCTGTAGGCAAGTTTTGGGCAATTTTTAGACATTTTGCCAAGGCACCCCTGAGGCAACCTCAAGGCACCCTGGTTGAGAAAAGCTAATTTAGATTCCAAAGTTCCAGAGCTCCAATGAGCCAAAACAACTAAGCTGTGGAGTGGTCCATGCCGAGGCCAAAATGCCCTGGGACTACCCAAATATGACAGATTTTCTCATCACCATTTTCAGTTCAGGTGCCAATGTATTACATATATGTGCTATTGTTAGCCCCTTACACGCAATAATTACTCAACCATAGCATGTATTTATATCTCAGGAAACCTTAACACACATTCTAGACAGAAAACCTTAATTGCATTAACTTCATTTCTCCCTCACAGACAACCCACAGAACAATCAGCATCACCTAGAAGTTTGCATTAATACAAAAATAAAAAAAAAATACAATAAAATAGGAAAATAAAAATAAAATAATTAATAATAGTAATAATACTATAAACACATCATTTAAACTAATAATAATATAAAATAATAGTTTATATTATTTTTATTATTATAATAGTAAAATATTACACAATAATACATAAAAATAATAATAATAAAATACTAAATACAGAATGAAAAATCAATTGACCATTTTTGTAAATTACTTTATACAGTAATTTATATAGACCAATTTTAGAAGAAGAAGAAAAAAAGAAAAGATAAACTCAGCTTGGGGTAATAAAATTGTGAACAAAACTCGGTGCGGAGAGGTGAAGGCTCCACCTGCGATATGGTGTTAGTTGTTAGTAAACTAACCCAACTCCGACATAGACAACACTGTTTTAGAAAAGTCCTACAAAGCACAAACCTTTATTACAACAGACTCCTTGCTTGTTGGCCCTCAGAGGACTTCAGGTAATCAGCAATGTAATAATACATCATCTTGAAAAGTCCTACCAAAGTTTCCATTTGATTTTACGGACAAAGAGAGACATGGACAGAGTTAGACTTCTCTCAATCACCATACGGAAAAGGCATGCACTGAATGATGGCTGTATGTCTCCGTCCGATAAAGCGAGAATTTTCCAAGGTTGTGAAGGAGAGCCCACCTTGTATAGACAGATCTAGTCCAGGAACCACCAAAAGTCCCAATAAAAAAAAAAATAATAAAGCAGCTTCATCAGTCACACGTGTAACAAGGAAGAATGAAAAACTTGATTTCAGAAAGAGTCAGAGGAAAGAACCCGACATCCTGAAGATAATTTCACAGTGAGTCAACACCAGCAACCTCCCGCAGCAGCAAGAAAGGATGGCGTCCAAATTAGGAAGGATGACACAACCATTGTAGTAGAGGTTTCACAACACTCATGTGCTCACAATCTGGAAACGGCCGGAGAATGACATATCATGACGTCTGTGCCGGGACTCTACAGTCAGCCAGGAACTATGAGATGGAGCACATTCCACAACTGCCATTCTATCTCTTAAAAGGGGTTATGACTTTCCCAGTAGAAGGATCTATTCTCCACCTGAGACTATTAAGAATTAAAATAGAAATGGGGCTAAACCCTTTGAAGTCCAAGTTTTCATGCTATCATTCTTAACCAACTTCCTCCCCCCCCCCCCCCCTTTACACATTAAAGTCTACACTTTTCCTGCATGTTGGTGGGAAGGCAGCCAATGTAGAGCTGCATTGCTTTTAGATGACACTATTAGCAAAATACAACCCACCTATCACAAGAGGAATAGAAATGCAGAGGAAAGGACATTCTCAGGCAATTGATAAACAGATTTTTTTTGCTATATATATTAATATATATGACGTACACAGCAGAAATTCGAGCCCCTGTCAGCACCAGAAATAAAAAATTGAAGGAGCTGGGTGGAAAATTGTCAAACAATGACTGCATCCTATCAGATACAGTCACGGTTCAGGTTTTTTTTTTTTTGACAGGCGAGGGCGTCCAAATACCATATCTGGCACAGGAGATTCCGCCATCCACAATGCTTAATCCGGCCATAAATGGCGTGATTTTCTTTCCTGAAACCATGGGTTTCAAGAAAGGAAATCACTCAATGTCGCCATCAACACAGTCAGTGTTGATTTGGGAATCCCTCCCGCGGAGCCATTGCGTTCTCCTGGTGGGGGGAGCCGTCCCCACCAGGAGAACAAAGTAATTCCTGCTTGTGGCTATAATAGCCGCTAGCAATAATTGCATGTAAAATCCAACAGGCTGGTTGTACCCAAGTTGATCGATCAATCAACCTGGGTACATTCAGCCTGCCCATACACGGTTCAAATCTCAGCCTGTCACTGTTGAACCGGTCAAGATTCGGACCATCTATGGCCAGCTTTAGCACAGATGGAGGAATCTATCAGATTTTCTCTTGGGCTGAACCAGAGAAATCAATGGGGGGGTATGGCCAGCATTAACCCATCCAGGAAGCTCTGCTTTCCAACAGTTCTCTAAACAAGACCATCTATAGCCGGCTTCAGCGCTGATGGAGGAATCTATTAGATTTTCTCTTGGGCTGAACCAGAGAAATCAATGGGGGCATGGCCAGCATTAATCCATCCAGGAAACTCTGCTTTCCAACAGTTCTCTAAACAAGACCATCTATGGCCGGCTTCAGCGCTGATGGAGGAATCTATCAGATTTTCTCTTGGGCTGAACCAGAGAAATCAATGGGGGGGCATGGCCACCATTAGTCCATCCAGGAAACTCTGCTTTCCAACAGTTCCCTAAACAAGGCTTGGTTTCTCACACAACCGCAATATATCAGTCCTGTCATCAACAAGCAATTTTTATGGTTTTAGAACTGTTGGTTGGAGGTAAAGACATGGTCAAGGCAGTAGATAACAATAACAAATTCCCCTTCATATTCCCATTTAGTGTCACATGATTAATAAATTAACGACGAAGGGTTTGTTTTGGAACTTTTAAATGGACTGAAACAGCAATTAGGAGGTATAATCCTTTAGGTCAAAGAATAACACGAAGATGGAAATTTGTTGCATTCAAGTTCGGTCGACACAATGGAGCATAATCAACGCAGGTATAATATATAATTGTCGGGATAGTCAGTTCAATGCCAACATTTGTACAGCAAGACGTGGTTGTTGCTCAAATATTTAAAAAAATATACTCTTTTTGTCTAAAAGCAAGCCATGCACAGTTTGATTTTCATGGGAACGTTCATACAAAGGATGTTCATCGCAACATTTCATAATACCATCAGCGACTATACAGATTTGGGAATTTTCAATGGATTTCCATACCAATTTTGCCTTTTTTTTCAGGATAGACAAATGTGAATGTGATTAAAGTTAGAATTTCGTTTAATTAGATCAAACCTTTTGATTCTGCTGATCACAATGGTAAAAAAAATGATCAGTACTTTGAGCATGCTATCTATTACAAAATCCAAACGATCATTTTTTTAAAATGAAATCCTACCTGTATATGGCTGGCTTAACCTACTTAGGATATAAAAAGCTGCCTAGAAAATACACCCATTGATATTGGCTATGATTTTCCAGCAATTTCAACCAGCAAAAAAAAATAAAACCCCCCCAAAAAAAACAAAAATGAAACAGATCCCACCAACAATTTATAGTAACGCTAATATGAAGCAATGACAGCAGTACGTCACTTTAATCTCGTCAACTGTTTTCTTCAAACGGAAAAACAAATACAAAATTGCCCGCACCAAAGCTCTATATATGGTCGCCATTCGGAAACGTTGACTATAGAACACTATAAATATTTAGCAGATAAACCCTCAGAATCTACTTGGAGAAAGCCACACACCACAACAAGCTCATAAAATAAAACAAGCACACTATAAAAAGCCATCATCTCTAGATCCTAAAAGATACAATTCTCGGTGGAAGATTACTTTTCTCATTGGCCAAAGCCGCAAACATTTGGTAGCCATACATTAAATGGAAAAAGGATTTTGGACTTCCATCTGTTGTGTGTGCAAGACCAGACCACCACAACTGCCCAGAGTCTCTCAAACCACCCGATCAGTACAGCCAGTGGAGAAGAACAGAGAAGTGTGAATGGGCCTCCACGGTTTCAAGATCCACGTTTTTCTTATTGTTGCCAGCTTTTGAGTTTAGACCTCACCTGGTGGTCCCAGAGGTGTCCTGGCCAAGTTTTGATGGGTCTTATTTGTGTTTCTATGAAGAATAGTCAGCATGTCTCATTGGTGTAAATGTACCCCCATATGAATGGTTACAACCTCAAGGCATCTCTACATGGTCCTTCACTGAGAAGGTCATAGGACCATCGCTGCTTGCCATGTGATGCTGTATCCATGAATGACACACCATTGCATGACAAGCGGAACACTTACTCAGGAAAAATGGAGGCAACATATTCGGCACAAAAATCTCAGTTTACATGGAAGTGGCAAAAAGGTCACATGACCATTACGATGAAGGACAACGCACATATGGTTTGGGGCTGTAACCACTAATATTTATTTATTTCAGGCACTTATATAGCGCCATCAATTTACACAGCGCTTTACATATATATTGTACATTCACATCAGTCCCTAACCCTCAAGGGGCGTACAATCTAAGGTCCCTAACTCACATTCATACATACACAAACTAGGGACAATTTAGACAGGATCCAATACACCTCCCAGCATGTCTTTGGCGTGTGGGAGGAAACCGGAGTACCCGGAGGAAACCCACGCAGGCACAGGGAGAACATGCAAACTCCAGGCAGGTGGTGCCGAGGCTGGGATTTGAACCGATGACCCTAGTACTGCCAGGCAGAAGTGCTAACCACTTAGCCATTGTGCTGCTCATATGGTGGTAGATTTACACCAATAAGCCTTACTGACCATCCTCCATACCGACACAGCACAAATGAGTTAAACAAACTATTCCCAACATACATGTTCCTGAAAAATGGCTGTGGGTGTAAGTGGGTGCTGCAACGACCTCTGGCTGGAAACCGAACACATTCAAATCGAGAACTATGTCGGGCAGCACGGTGGCTAAATGGTTAGCACTTCCGCCTGGCAGTACTAGGGTTGTTGGTTCAAATCCGAACCATGGCACCATCTGCCTGGAGTTTGCATGTTCTCCCTGTGTGGTTTCCTACGAGTACTCCGGTTTCCTCGCACACTCCAAAGACAGGCTGGTAGGTGAAATGGCTCCGGTCGAAACTGGCCCTAGTATGTGTATGTATGAATGTGAGTTAGGGACCTTAGATTGTACACCCCTTGAGGGTTAGGAACTGATGTGAATGTACAATATATATGTAAAGCGCTGCGTGAAATGATGGCGCTATATAAGTACCTGAAATAAATAAATAAAATAAATACCAGCACACTGAGGATCTCTGAAGATCCTTGATATGTTCATAATGTGCAAACAAGACCCATCAAAACTCAGCCTACACACCACCAGGAGAAGTTTAAATTCACAAGTTGGCGCTAGTGTGCAATGTGTCAAGGCAGCGCAATCATTCTTAATGGGCTGTCAATGTGGAGTTTTTTTCCAGACAACGAATACTAGTGTTTATCATTCATTGTGGGGTGCTACCTTACTGTATCCGGGTACCATTCAAAATGAATTGCACTGAAAACATGTCAATGCAAAATCACATTCGGGCATTACCACAACGCCTCCACAGTAAATGGGCCCTCATACTCTGCATGTGTACGGGTGACACTCACTTACATGAGAGCCTCCCCACTGGAAGTGTAAAAATTAATTTTTTAGGCAGCATTCACACTTTGCGTATCAGGCAGTCGCATTCCCGCCATTTGCGTATGTCGCGCATAGGACAGCCCATTCACTTCAAAGGGCAACATTATGCACACTTGTCAACCCAAAAAAACTCCTGCTCCTTTTTAGGCGTCAGGCTTCACACGATTTTTAAAGGCGCATTTTGCCGCAATTGCAGTATGATTACGTTTATTTGGGGTACAATTTAAAATGAATGGCACCCAAATATGTGTTGCACGTTTTGCAGCGATTGCCATGCGATTTGGAATTGCCAAGTGTGAATGGGACCTTAATGGGAATGCTTGAGATGCATTCACTTATTCAATCCGTTGCATTAAGGCAGTCCATTCATTCAACAGGGAGATGGGGGTTTTGGTGACTGCATGCTAATGCTAGCGATTTATGGAGCGTGTGCAACTGACCTTCTAAAAACCTCCCATATAGTGCAATAAGAAGTGTTTAAATGTCGCCTTTGTAGAGAGGTGCTAGGGGCCATGTCAGATGGGTGAATTACCTGCAGCAATTCAATTCTCTCGCTATTATTACTTTCTTTTAGTTGTTATATATTATGGGAATCGCTAACTTGCTAATTTTACAGAGTTTTGTAGTTGCCAACCAACTAACCATCGACTATCACTCTTCCTTCACCTCTATGGCTATCAATCACTGAAAGATCAATTTGTAGCAAAGAGCACATACGCAAGGCTGGACAACAGTATATCTTGTAGTGGCGACAAATCTCCAGCGCGTCTACCGACTCGCTTCTCAGCGACAAATCTCCAGCGCGTCTACCGACTCGCTTCTCAGCGGCAAATCTCCAGCGCGACTACCGACTCGTTTCTCAGCGACAAATCTCCAGCACGTCTACCAACTCGCTTCTCAGCGCGTCTACCAACTCGCTTCTCAGCGGCAAATCTCCAGCGCGTCTACCAACTCGCTTCTCAGCAACAAATCTCCAGCGCGTCTACCAACTCACTGCTCAGCGACAAATCTCCTGCGCGTCTACCAAGTCACTTCTCAGCGCGTCTACCAACTCGTTTCTCAGCGACAAATCTCCTGCGCGTCTACCAACTCACTTCTCAGCGACAAATCTCCAGCGCGTCTACCAACTCACTTCTCAGCGCGTCTGCCAACTCACTTCTCAGCGCGTCTGCCAACTCACTTCTCAGCGCGTCTGCCAACTCACTTCTCAGCGCGTCTGCCAACTCACTTCTCAGCGCGTCTGCCAACTCACTTCTCAGCGCGTCTGCCAACTCACTTCTCAGCGCGTCTGCCAACTCACTTCTCAGCGCGTCTACCAACTCACTTCTCAGCGACAAATCTCCAGCGCGTCTACCAACTCACTTCTCAGCGCGTCTACCAACTCACTTCTCAGCGACAAATCTCCAGCGCGTCTACCGACTCGCTTCTCAGAGAGAAATTTCCAGCGTGCCTACCGACTCGCTTCTCAGCGACAAATCTCCAGCGCGTCTACCAACTCGCTTCTCAGCGGCAAATCTCCTGCGCGTCTACCAACTCACATCTCAGCACGTCTACCAACTCGCTTCTCAACGACAAATCTCCAGCGCGTCTACCAACTCACTTCTCAGCGCGTCTACCAACTCACTTCTCAGCGCGTCTACCAACTCACTTCTCAGCGAAAAATCTCCAGCGCGTCTACCGACTCGCTTCTCAGAGAGAAATTTCCAGCGCGCCTACCGACTAGCTTCTCAGCGACAAATCTCCAGCGCGTCTACCAACTCGCTTCTCAGCGGCAAATCTCCAGCGCGTCTACCAACTCACTTCTCAGCACATCTACCAACTCGCTTCTCAGCGGCAAATCTCCAGCGCATCTACCAACTCGCTTCTCAGCTGCAAATCTCCAGCGCGTCTACCAACTCGCTTCTCAGCAACAAATCTCCAGCGCGTCTACCAACTCACTGCTCAGCGACAAATCTCCTGCGCGTCTACCAAGTCACTTCTCAGCGCGTCTACCAACTCGTTTCTCAGCGACAAATCTCCTGCGCGTCTACCAACTCACTTCTCAGCGACAAATCTCCAGCGCGTCTACCAACTCACTTCTCAGCGCGTCTGCCAACTCACTTCTCAGCGCGTCTGCCAACTCACTTCTCAGCGCGTCTGCCAACTCACTTCTCAGCGCGTCTGCCAACTCACTTCTCAGCGCGTCTGCCAACTCACTTCTCAGCGCGTCTGCCAACTCACTTCTCAGCGCGTCTGCCAACTCACTTCTCAGCGCGTCTACCAACTCACTTCTCAGCGACAAATCTCCAGCGCGTCTACCAACTCACTTCTCAGCGCGTCTACCAACTCACTTCTCAGCGACAAATCTCCAGCGCGTCTACCGACTCGCTTCTCAGAGAGAAATTTCCAGCGTGCCTACCGACTCGCTTCTCAGCGACAAATCTCCAGCGCGTCTACCAACTCGCTTCTCAGCGGCAAATCTCCTGCGCGTCTACCAACTCACATCTCAGCACGTCTACCAACTCGCTTCTCAACGACAAATCTCCAGCGCGTCTACCAACTCACTTCTCAGCGCGTCTACCAACTCACTTCTCAGCGCGTCTACCAACTCACTTCTCAGCGACAAATCTCCAGCGCGTCTACCGACTCGCTTCTCAGAGAGAAATTTCCAGCGCGCCTACCGACTAGCTTCTCAGCGACAAATCTCCAGCGCGTCTACCAACTCGCTTCTCAGCGGCAAATCTCCAGCGCGTCTACCAACTCACTTCTCAGCACATCTACCAACTCGCTTCTCAGCGGCAAATCTCCAGCGCATCTACCAACTCGCTTCTCAGCTGCAAATCTCCAGCGCGTCTACCAACTCGCTTCTCAGCAACAAATCTCCAGCGCGTCTACCAACTCACTGCTCAGCGACAAATCTCCTGCGCGTCTACCAAGTCACTTCTCAGCGCGTCTACCAACTCGTTTCTCAGCGACAAATCTCCTGCGCGTCTACCAACTCACTTCTCAGCGACAAATCTCCAGCGCGTCTACCAACTCACTTCTCAGCGCGTCTACCAACTCACTTCTCAGCGACAAATCTCCAGCGCGTCTACCAACTCACTTCTCAGCGCGTCTACCAACTCACTTCTCAGCGCGTCTACCAACTCACTTCTCAGCGACAAATCTCCAGCGCGTCTACCGACTCGCTTCTCAGAGAGAAATTTCCAGCGTGCCTACCGACTCGCTTCTCAGCGACAAATCTCCAGCGCGTCTACCAACTCGCTTCTCAGCGGCAAATCTCCAGCGTGTCTACCAACTCGCTTCTCAGCGGCAAATCTCCAGCGTGTCTACCAACTCGCTTCTCAGCGGCAAATCTCCAGCGCGTCTACCAACTCACTTCTCAGCACATCTACCAACTCGCTTCTCAGCGGCAAATCTCCAGCGCATCTACCAACTCGCTTCTCAGCTGCAAATCTCCAGCGCGTCTACCAACTCGCTTCTCAGCGGCAAATCTCCAGCGCGTCTACCAACTCGCTTCTCAGCACATCTACCAACTCGCTTCTCAGCACATCTACCAACTCACTTCTCAGCACATCTACCAACTCACTTCTCAGCGACAAATATCCAGCGCGTCTACCGACTCGCTTCTCAGCGGTTAGATGGATACCACCATGCATAGCGATTAGTGGTGCCTCCGGCCTGCGGAATATGAACCCCACGCAGTAGCTGGAGCAGTCCTGCTGCAGAGTCCTGGCCCCCCAACACTGGTCACCCCCCCCCCCCCATCCCCCATGGCTGCCTCCATACACCATTCCATGTCATGCAAAGGAAGCTGGGGCTCTGGAGGGGAGCAAAGAGGGGCACAGGTCATGGGCCCCCCAATAGGAGGAAGGTGGTGCATGGGAAGCAAGAGGGGGAGGGGGGACCCCAGCAGCACCCCCTCCGACAGGCTGGCATGCTACTTACTATTCATCAGTGAAGTCCTGGACAGCTTGGCCTGCAGCAGGGCGCACACAGCTCAATGTAGCTGCCACTTCTGTCGGTTTACATGAGAAGCCGGACATAGACACAGTGACAGAAAGCCCCCCCATCAGTCCCGGTGCTGGGAGCTCTCTCCGCCCTGGAAAGTCCCTCGCTCACTTCCTCTGCTATGGAAATCCCCTTTGCTGACTTCTGCACATGCTTCAGTTACACCCTGCTCAGGGGGCGCTGGTGGCCAGTCCTAGTATTGCAACTGCGAGAGCGAGCAGCCTTGTGTACAAAGGGGACGCTGCTGCCACCTCATGGCCAGTTCAGGCATTGACCGCAGAAGGCTGAGCTATGTCTGATACACCACTGAGACTCGCTGCTGCCCTCTAACGCCCATCCCAGGCACTGACCACAGAAGGCTGAGCTGTGTCTGCTACAGTACTGCAGCTGTACCAGTGTTACTAAACCCACAACAGTGAAATCAGTCTGTAGATGCAGGAAAGCATGCTTGTTATACTCACTGTGGAATCTAAGGGGTTCTTCCTCTGCATTGTGTAAAAAGGCTGTTTGATCCTGTCTTCTCTGATCCTGCCATTTTTTCATCCCACATGGGTAGAAAATTATATTTTGAATATATTTTTAAAATATTATTCCCAAATATATTGGCATATATTTGAAATACGACAGTTTTGGCCGTATTTAATATATGTCAAATATCTATATCTATGTATCTATCTATCTATATATATATATATATATATATATATATATATATATATGCACAAACGCACCATATGTTGAAATGCGTTTTTTTATATGTATTAAAAAATAGTATGAAAAATATTTTTGCAAATCCTCCGCATTGTGTAAAAAGGCTGTTTGATCCCGTCTTCTCTGATCCTCCCCTTCTTTCATCCCACATGGGCAGAAAATCATATTTTAAATATATTTTTAAAATATTCGTCCCAAATATTTTGGCATATATTTGAAATATGACAGTTTGGGACGTATTTAATATATGTCAAATATATATATATATATATATATATATATATATATATATATATATATATATATATAGATATAGTGAATGCAGGGTCCGGGTTGACCGGATATAGTGCATTCAGGGGCCGGGGAGACCAGATATAGTGCATTCAGGGCCCGGGGAGACCAGATATAGTGCATTCAGGGCCCGGGGAGACCAGATATAGTGCATTCAGGGCCCGGGGAGACCAGATATAGTGAATGAAGGGTCCGGGGAGACCAGATATAGTGAATGAAGGGTCCGGGGAGACCAGATATAGTGAATGAAGGGTCCGGGGAGACCAGATATAGTGAATGCAGGATCCGGGGAGACCAGATATAGTGAATGCAGGATCCGGGGAGACCAGATATAGTGAATGCAGGGTCCGGTGAGACCAGATAATAGTGAATGCAGGGTCCAGGCAGACCGGATATAGTGAATGCAGAGTCCGGGGAGACCAGATAATAGTGAATGCAGAGTCCGGGGAGACCAGATAATAGTGAATGCAGAGTCCGGGGAGACCAGATAATAGTGAATGCAGAGTCCGGGGAGACCAGATAATAGTGAATGCAGAGGTGGGCAGACCAGATATAGTGAATGCCGAGTCTGTTCAGACCAGATATAGTGAATGCAGGGTCCGGGGAGACCGGATATAGTGAATACAGGGTCCGGGCAGACCAGATATAGTGAATGCAGGGTCCTGGGTTTAGTAACACTTTAACCAGTTCCAGTCCTAGCCAATTCTGACATCCCTCTCTTACCTGTAAAAAAAAATAGAATTCTTTACTTGAAAACTACTTAGAACCCTTCAAACATGATATATTATTTAAGCAGAAGCCCTGGAGAATACAATGGTGGGTGTTGCCTATTTTTATGTCACGCGATATTTGTGCAGCGGGTTTTCAAATGCAAAATTTTGGGGAAAAAATAAATTTTGATAAATTTTAATACACAAAAACAAAATATAACACTCAATTGTTTGATAAAATATAGAAGATGATGTTACGGCAAGTAAATATATACCTAACATGTCACGCTTTAAAATTACGTACCAGAAAATGTATATTGTATAGGGCGCGCTTGTTGGAGCCCAACCTCTGTAGCTGTAAGATAATGGTGCCAGATGGATATCGGGGATGGATGGATGGGAGCAGTAACAATGAGGCAGCTCTTCTTAGAGTGGAAGCAAGGCTCTAATGCAGTAACAAGAAAAAGAGAGGAAGGCGCCTCTAAGTGCAGTATTGACAATTTATTCAGTAAACAATGGAAAATTTGCACTTACAAGATAAACGGTTAAAAAGACTCATGGTGTGGTAATTAGATCCAGGTGGGACATCCAGCCGTCCAGAGGTCTGAAGAAGGAGCCTATTGAGCATGCTCCGAAATGCATTACCGCCCCCTTCACCTGCTACATCTGACTCTGCTCTCCAAGCTTCATTTTTGATGCGCAGGCACATCCTGGTCTCTACTTCCTGATCCTATAGGCATAGTCTGCTGCTGGACGGCTGGATGTCCCACCTGGTTCTAATTTCCACACGATGAGTCTTTTTAACCATTTATCTTGCAAGTGCAAATTTTCCAATGTTTACTGAATAAATTGTCAATACTGCACTTAGAGGCGCCTTCCTCTCCTTTTCCTTTTAAAATTACGTACACCCATGGTGGGACGCCAAAACTATGGTACCTAAAAATCTCCACAGGTGACGCTTTAAAATTCTTTTACAGGTTACCAGTGTAGAGTTACACAGGAGGTCTGGTGCTAGAATAATTGCTCTCGCTATAAAGTTGGAAAGTGGAAAGAAAAAAGAAAGGATAGGTGGAAAGAAGAAAAAGAAAAAGAAAGGTGGAAAGAAGGAAAGGTGGAAAGAAAAAGAAGGAAAGGTAGAAAGAAAAAAAGAAAAAGAAGGAAAGGTGGAAAGAAAAAAAGAAAAATAAGGAAAGGTGGAAAGAAAAAAAAAGAAAAAGAAGGAAAGGTGGAAAGAAAAAAAAGAAAAAGAAGGAAAGGTGGAAAGAAAAAAAAGAAAAAGAAGGAAAGGTGGAAAGAAAAAAAAGAAAAAGAAGGAAAGGTGGAAAGAAAAAAAAAGAAAAAGAAGGAAAGGTGGAAAGAAAAAAAAGAAAAAGAAGGAAAGGTGGAAAGAAAAAAAAGAAAAAGAAGGAAAGGTGGAAAGAAAAAAAAGAAAAAGAAGGAAAGGTGGAAAGAAAAAAAAGAAAAAGAAGGAAAGGTGGAAAGAAAAAAAGAAAAAGAAGGAAAGGTGGAAAGAAAAAGAAAGTAATAAAGAAAAAGAAAGAAAGAAAGAAAGAAAGGTGGAAAGAAAGGTAGAAAGAAAGAAAGAAAGGTGGAAAGAAAGGTAGAAAGAAAGAAAGGTGGAAAGAAAGAAAGAAAAAGAAATAAAGGTGGAAAGAAAGAAAGGTGGAAAGAAAAGAAAGAAAGGTGGTAAGAAAAAAAGAAAGAAAGGTGGAAAGAAAAAAAGAAAAAGAAAGAAAGGTGGAAAGAAAAAAAGAAAAAGAAAGAAAGGTGGAAAGAAAAAAAGAAAAAGAAAGAAAGGTGGAAAGACAAAAAGAAAGAAAGGTGGAAAGAAAAAGAAAGAAAGGTGGGAAGAAAAAAAGAAAAAGAAAGAAAGGTGGAAAGAAAAAAAAGAAAAAGAAAGAAAGGTGGAAAGAAAAAGAAAGAAAGGTGGAAAGAAAAAGAAAGAAAGGTGGTAAGAAATAAAGAAAAAGAAAGAAAGGTGAAAAGAAAAAGAAATAAAGAAAGAAAAAGTTGAGAACAAATGAAAGAAAGAAAGGAATAGAGAGGAAGAGGGAGAAGTAATTTTATGTCCCCGATTTTCCTGCAGAAGAAGAGAGATTGGGACAGAAAGGATTCTCCAGCCTCCCCATGGATTGGGAATATTACACTGATGAGCCTGTACCCTGCCGGTGTCACCTGAGCACATTGTAGAAAAGAAATATCCGGAGTGGTGACACATATCTGCCCCCTGCAGCCGTTTAGGAAGACGATACGCCTTGCTGTAGGAGCCAGGCTTTCTTCGAGGATCATCCCTGTGCTGATACAGGAGGAGGGGGGGCAAAACCGGGTGGCGCCAATTCTGGATCTCCCAGCGGCCTCTCATCCTCGGAGGCACTTAGCCTTAGAAATAAATAAATAATCAGGGCTGGATTAAATGCTGTAATTAGAGACCGGCTTCCCTATTAGGCTGTCTCCTTGTTATTTAAAGAAATATCCTTCCATGCCACAACTGTCTGTGTAAACACTATCCGAGATTACACACCGCTCGTTTTCCAGGCATTCAACATGGGCCGGTTTAATGGGGGGACAGTCACTGTGAAAATTTCTCTTTCAACATTCACTGTGATGCCAGGTGTGAACGTTTTAAGTTAGGGTTCACTTTCAGAGACACATCCTTCCAGAGAAATACTCAACTAGATCCATTGTAGGACGTTCCTCCTATCTACTGCATTACCTGGTATCAGGATTTTCAATCTTCTTGAGACCTGGGCCCAGTAAATTCTTCCAAAACCTTCCATGCCCCAACAGTGACACAGAAAGTTTACACTCACAAAAAACAAATATGGCAATTCAAAATACACTTTCTTGCCAAAAGTGTTGGTTGGCCGGCCTTTACACCCACATGGACTTTAATGGCATCCCAGTCTTAGTCCGTAGAGTTCAATATTGAGTTGGCCCCGCCCTTTGCAGCTATAACAGCTTCAACTCTTCTGGGAAGGCCGTCCACAAGGTTTAGGAGGGTGTCTATGGGAAGGTTTGACCATTCTTCCAGAAGCACATTTGTGAGGTCAGGCACTGATGTCGGGGGAGGAGGCCTGGCTCACAGTCTCCACTCTAATTCATCCCAAAGGTGTTCTATGGGGTTGAGGTCAGGACTCTGTGCAGGCCAGTCAAGTTCCTCCACCCCAAACTCGCTCATCCTTGTCTTTATGGACCTTGGTGTGTGCAGTCATGTTGGAACAGGAAGGGGCCATCCCCAAACCGTTCCCACAAAGTTGGGAGCATGAAATTGTTCAAAATGTCTTGGTATGCTGACGCCGTAAGAGTTCCCTTCACTGGCCAAGCCCAACTCCTGAAAAAAAAAACCCCACAACATAATCCTCCTCCACCAAACTTTACACTTGGCACAATGCAGTCAGACAAGTATTGTTCTCCTGGCAATCACCAAACCCAGACACGTCCATCGGATTGCCAGACAGAGAAATGTGATTGGTCACTCCAGAGAACACGTCTCCCCTGCTCTAGAGTCCAGTGGCGGCATGCTTTACACCACGGCATCTGACGCTTTGCATTGCACTTGGTGATGTAAGGCTTGGATGCAGCTGCTCAGCCATGGAAACCCATTCCATGAAGCTCTCTACACACTGTTACTGTGCTAATCTGAAGGCCACACTAAGTTTGGAGGTCTTTAGCTATTGACTCTGCAGACAGTTGGCGACCTCTGCTCACTGTGCGCTTCAGCATGCACTGACCCCTCTCTGTCATTTTACGTGGCCTACCACTTGGTGGCTGAGTTGCTGTTGTTCTCAGTTGCTTCCACTTTGTTATAATCCCACTAACAGTTGAGCGTGGAATATTTAGTAGCCAGGAAATGTCACGGATGGACTTATTGCACAGGTGACAACCTATCACGGGACCACGCTTGGAGTCACTGAGCTCCTGATAGCGACCCATTCTTTCACAAATGTTTGTAGAAGCAGTCTGCATGCCTAGGGGCTTGATTTTATACACCTGTGGCCATGGAGGTGATCGGAACACCTGAATCCAATGATTTGGAGGGTGGGCCCAATACTTTTGGCAAGATAGTGTATGTACAGAAATGTTGGAGGGCTTTGGATGGGGCTGGGCATGATTATGAGGGGATGGGGGTTCTGGAGGTGGTTAGGGGAATCTGAAGCAGACTTGGTGGCCCTCTAGGCACATGAGGTTTCTGGAACGAGTTGGGGGCAACTGTGGGGGGTGGAATCTCTGAAGGGACTGGAAGGAAAGAGAAATCTTCAGGAGGTTAGGGGCTTTGCATGGGCACTGTGGGAGACTGGAGGCCACTACAGGACACTTTTGGAGACCGGGTACATAATGGCAGGTTGGTGGCTGTGCAGCAAATAAGGGGTTGGAAGGTACTGTTGGAGGTTGGAAGACACTGTGGAGCTGAGTGCCCTCAGGGGAACTAGGGGCACTGTCAGAAGTTGAGAGGAGCTGCAAACCACTGTAGCAGGCTCTGTGGGAGGCTAGGGGATTTGCAGCTGGCAGGAGATCCAGGAGGAAGGGGACCTCAGTCTGGCAGAAGACCACATCCTGGTGGTTGAGAACCATTGACCTATACTACCCTGCCTTGTTAAGACATTCTATAGTCCAATAGCATCATTCCATATCCTATAGTCATTCCTCTCTCTATCCAGTAATTCTCTGCTCTGATGAACATCTGCCAGATTTGCCCTCCAGCAACAACATATGAAATGACATCATAGCAGTTTATTCGCTATTACTCATGGGATTAAGTATTGTGATTAAAAAAACAAATTATTATGAAAACAGCGACGGAACTGCAGTACAGAATGTTTGGGTGTTCCCTTCAGTATTGAGTGTGAAAACAAGCAAAAAAGGTCAATAATTAAAGTACAACTAAAGGTTCCTGTATATGGTCTTATCAAGTCCCAAATCCAGTTACTGTGTGATGTACAACCCTCATGAACAAAACAAAAACCTCCGTTACCTTCCCAGACTGCGCTAAAACCTCCTCCATTCATGTCTCACATGCTCCCCCTCCCAGGCACTGCAGCTCACAGTGGGAGGGGTAGCACAGCAGAGGCAGTGCTGTAAATCCACAAAGCAGTGGGTGGGTCTGGGTGTGGCCAGGTGCTGATTGACAACCAGTGAAAATGCTGATAGCCACACACCCCCTGCAGTATCTTTTCCTCCCACTGTACTGCAAGCAGGCACAACCTACATGAGGTTGACAACTCAGCTCTGAATTGTTGTCGCCCCATCACAGGAAGCTGCTTTAGGAGGACATCATTGGCAGAATCAACCTTTCAATGGTGACAACTGTCTAGGAGGGGAATTTCCTCGCTGTGTAGAGATTGTTTCATTTTGGATTAGTTTGCTAAGTTAATCATTTTGTTTCATCGTATTCCCTATGTTAGAATGATTTGTTTTCCGAATTAATTTCATATATTCGGATTCATTTCATATAATCGATTCATAATTTGAAATTCAAATTTCAGAAGACAGCTATATTCATTCTTATTCTACTCCAGTGGTCTCCAAACTGCGTCCTGGGGGCCAGATGTGGTCATTTTCTTGGGGCAATATTTCATCCTCTGACACCAACAATGGGGCATAATTCCTCCCACTGACACTAGCAAAAGGGCACAATTCCTCCCCAAGACACCAACAATGGAGCACATTTCCTCCCAAGGACACCAACAATGGAGCACATTTCCTCCCAAGGACACCAACAATGGAGCACATTTCCTCCCAAGGACACCAACAATGGAGCACATTTCCTCCCAAGGACACCAACAATGGAGCACATTTCCTCCCAAGGACACCAACAATGGGGCACATTTCCTCCCAAGGACACCAACAATGGGGCACATTTCCTGCCAATGACACCAACAATGGGGCACATGTCCTCCCAAGGACACCAACAATGGGGCACATTTCCTCCCAATGACACCAATGATGGGGCATTATTTCTCCCAGTGACACCAAAAATGGGGCATGATTCTTCTCACCCAATAACACCAATGATGGAGTACCATTCCTTTCACAGGCACCATAGATGGATCATTGTTTACACCTGTTGATGCAGGAACATTTTCTTCCTTCAATGACTACAGTCTGCACCCCCCGCCCCCACTTCAAAGTCTGAATGACAGTAAACTGTCCCTTTGTTTAGAAAATTTGGAGACCCCTGTTCTATTCTATTCTAATGTATTCTATTTTTTCTATTCTTTTCTGTTTTATTCTATTCTATTCTTTTATATTCTATTCTATTCTGTTCTACTCTTTTCTATTCTATTCTTTTCTGTTCAATGCTATTCTTTTATATTCTATTCTGTACTATTTTATATTCTATTCTGTTCTACTCTTTTCTATTCTACTCTTTTCTGTTCGATGCTATTCTTTTATATTCTATTCTGTACTATTATTTTATATTCTATTCTATAAAGCAACCTAAACAGCAAACATCATTTTATTTCACTTTTATACTTTACTGTGTTTATTGCAGTATGTTATCATTTTGATTTTGAATTCAAAATCATTTTCAAATTTGGATCATTTGTTTCGTTAGAATTTATTTCAGATTCGTTGAAATTCGTTACTATTGTGATTCAGAAATTCAGGATACATCTGAATCTCGGAATAACAGATATTCTGTCCAAATTTCAATTTGCAATAGAACAAAGCACACATCAAAGATTTACTCTCACTTCCTGGCGTGTCTCCGGGACAGGAAGGGAACGCAAGTCTCCCTAACAGGGTAAACTGAGCGGATTTAACCTTTCCTTATTTTATAAAGGTTTTACATAAATAAATAAAAGCTGATCATTGTAAGTACCCGTCAGCGGTAAATGGTTTGTCTCATTCATGCTAGCCGATACATTCTGCTGGATAGCTAGTGCTTTTGAAAAACAGCAGACTTACTGGCTGCATCACCCGATGAAAATAGAAGAAAGAAAGCCTAAAAAAGAAAACGAATGCAGCCATCACATCTAAGGATTGGTAAGCTGCAATACAATCAATGTTTCCTTTTGCATTTAATACCGTTTTAAGTAAACCTGTTGTTTGGCATGGACAAAGTACAGGTTGACTTTAACGAGCCGGATCAGTGCACAGCGGAGCTGGGATATTTTGGGGCCGGCTTTCCTCCAGCAGTGTAGAAAGGCTCGCCTTTGATCGTTCACCTAATAAATATAATTAAACCTGGCGTTCCGTTTCAAAGCCCATCACATGGGATGCTGGTGGAAAGATCAGGTTGGGTTTACTGGCCTCGTAAATAGAAATCATGTGAGAATCTGTAAAAAAGAGTGAAAATATTTTTAAAGCGAGTGTCAGGGAGGGTTCAGGAAAGCCCCGTCTATATATGTTCAGCCGGGCATTTTTAGCAACCTCTGACGCCATACTGTGACAGGTGAGGCCGCCAATGTTACCAGCAAAAATAAGGTATTTATATATATATATATATAGATATCCCCAGAGTTATTATAGGATGACGCTCCACTACAACCTAAAAATGGGATATCAGGCTGCATCTAATCTGTCTTCATGGACACAACACGCTCATATCCACATTTGTTTTTATAGATCATAAAATATTCTTAGCGTAAAATTCCCGACATTTGCTCGCACCCCAGATGCCACAGGTGGGGCAGCAACTTTGTACAATTAGCCATAGACAGGGGCGGACTGACAACTCATGGGGCCCCTGGGCAATAGAGGATCATTGGGCCCCTGTGTCCTTGCCCAAACTCAAAAAAGCCTATGAAAAAGGTACCAGGGGCATCTCATGGGGCCCCCTACTGACCCCGGGACCTCGGGCAGTGCCCGAGTTTCCAAATGGTCAGTCCGCCCCTGGCCATAGACATGAACAGCTGTACACCCCGGCAATGCACACGTATACCCGCACATACCTATGTTTACCTATTTCCCAGCCACAAAAGTTTTGCGTTGTGCGCACGTGCGTGGGTGAACGTCAGTGTACCCCAGAAGTACACAAGTATAGGGGCATACCGTCATTCATGTCTATGAGCGGCTGTACATCTCTCCTGTGGCAGCTCGGGCGTGGGAAAATGCCAGGAATTTTACACCAGGCATATTTTATTCATGTAGCATGTATTTCCACTTTTGCAGCCAAATTGGGATATCTCATTTCTATTCATTACATGTTCTCAATAGCTTTAAAAAAATATTTATAAAACGTTGCTTACTTTTTAACGTTCTAAAAAAATGTTAAATAGCTCCCCCCTTCTATGTAGTGTTAAAGCTGAACTCCAGGAATTATCTTCTTTGGAGAAGGTTTACATATAGGACTCTACAGGCAGCTTGTATCAGGGTCAGGACTAGGGGTGGGCAGGAGGGACAGTCGCCCTGGGTGTAGTTAAGTGACTGGCAACCAGTGGGCTGTAGCTTCATGTCTGCCTTACAGCTAGTATTCCAATATGTCTTCTCTCCACCCCATTCACACACATTATGCATGTACAACTACCTTCCAGATGCCAGAAAGCACCAACCACCTTTTAGATGCTAGAAAGCACCAATCACCTTCTAGATGCTATAAAATCCTAGAAAGGACTCTATAGGCAGTTTGTATCAGGGGCAGGACAAGGGGTGGGCAGGAGGGACAGTTGCCCTGGGTGTAGATCAGTGACTGGCAACCAGCGGGCTGTAGCTTCATGTCTGCCTTACATCTAGCGTTCCAATATGTCCTCCCTCCATCCCAATCTGTACACGCCATGTATGTGCAACCGCCTTGTAGATGCCAGAAAGCACCAACCGCCTTGTAGATGCCAGAAAGCACCAACCGCCTTGTAGATGCCAGAAAGCGCCAACCGCCTTGTAGATGCCAGAAAGCGCCAACCGCCTTGTAGATGCCAGAAAGCGCCAACCGCCTTGTAGATGCCAGAAATCGCCAACCGCCTTGTAGATGCCAGAAAGCGCCAACCGCCTTCTAGATGCCAGAAAGCACCAACCGCCTTCTAGATGCCAGAAAGCGCCAACCGCCTTGTAGATGCCAGAAAGCGCCAACCGCCTTGTAGATGCCAGAAAGCGCCAACCGCCTTGTAGATGCCAGAAAGCGCCAACCGCCTTGTAGATGCCAGAAAGCGCCAACCGCCTTGTAGATGCCAGAAAGCGCCAACCGCCTTGTAGATGCCAGAAAGCGCCAACCGCCTTGTAGATGCCAGAAAGCGCCAACCGCCTTGTAGATGCCAGAAAGCGCCAACCGCCTTGTAGATGCCAGAAAGCACCAACCGTCTTGTAGATGCCAGAAAGCGCCAACCGCGTTCTAGATGCCAGAAAGCACCGACCGCCTTGTAGATGCCAGAAAGCGCCAACCGCCTTGTAGATGCCAGAAAGCGCCAACCGCCTTGTAGATGCCAGAAAGCGCCAACCGCCTTCTAGATGCCAGAAAGCGCCAACCGCCTTCTAGATGCCAGAAAGCGCCAACCGCCTTGTAGATGCCAGAAAGCACCAACCGCCTTGTAGATGCCAGAA
Organism: Staurois parvus; assembly: GCF_062004578.1. NCBI lineage: Eukaryota > Metazoa > Chordata > Amphibia > Anura > Ranidae > Staurois > Staurois parvus. The sequence continues at coordinate 44,999 of NW_028318612.1, read as the reverse complement.
AGCGCCGACCGCGTTCTAGATGCCAGAAAGCACCGACCGCGTTCTAGATGCCAGAAAGCGCCTACCGCCTTGTAGATGCCAGAAAGCGCCAACCGCCTTGTAGATGCCAGAAAGCGCCAACCGCCTTGTAGATGCCAGAAAGCGCCAACCGCCTTGTAGATGCCAGAAAGCGCCAACCGCCTTGTAGATGCCAGAAAGCGCCAACCGCCTTGTAGATGCCAGAAAGCGCCAACCGCCTTGTAGATGCCAGAAAGCGCCAACCACCTTGTAGATGCCAGAAAGCGCCAACCGCCTTGTAGATGCCAGAAAGCGCCAACCGCCTTGTAGATGCCAGAAAGCGCCAACCGCCTTGTAGATGCCAGAAAGCACCAACCGCCTTGTAGATGCCAGAAATCACCAACCGCCTTCTAGATGCCAGAAAGCGCCAACCGCCTTGTAGATGCCAGAAAGCGCCAACCGCCTTGTAGATGCCAGAAAGCGCCAACCGCCTTGTAGATGCCAGAAAGCACCAACCGCCTTGTAGATGCCAGAAAGCGCCAACCGCGTTCTAGATGCCAGAAAGCACCGACCGCGTTCTAGATGCCAGAAAGCACCAATCACCTTCTAGATGCTATAAAATCCTAGAAAGGACTCTATAGGCAGTTTGTATCAGGGGCAGGACAAGGGGTGGGCAGGAGGGACAGTTGCCCTGGGTGTAGATCAGTGACTGGCAACCAGCGGGCTGTAGCTTCATGTCTGCCTTACATCTAGCGTTCCAATATGTCCTCCCTCCATCCCAATCTGTACACGCCATGTATGTGCAACCGCCTTGTAGATGCCAGAAAGCACCAACCGCCTTGTAGATGCCAGAAAGCGCCAACCGCCTTGTAGATGCCAGAAAGCGCCAACCGCCTTGTAGATGCCAGAAAGCGCCAACCGCCTTGTAGATGCCAGAAAGCGCCAACCGCCTTCTAGATGCCAGAAAGCGCCAACCGCCTTGTAGATGCCAGAAAGCACCAACCGCCTTGTAGATGCCAGAAAGCGCCAACCTCCTTGTAGATGCCAGAAAGCACCAACCGCCTTGTAGATGCCAGAAAGCACCAACCGCCTTGTAGATGCCAGAAAGCACCAACCGCCTTCTAGATGCCAGAAAGCGCCAACCGCCTTGTAGATGCCAGAAAGCGCCAACCGCCTTGTAGATGCCAGAAAGCGCCAACCGCCTTGTAGATGCCAGAAAGCGCCAACCGCCTTGTAGATGCCAGAAAGCACCAACCGCCTTGTAGATGCCAGAAAGCGCCGACCGCGTTCTAGATGCCAGAAAGCGCCGACCGCGTTCTAGATGCCAGAAAGCGCCGACCGCCTTGTAGATGCCAGAAAGCGCCAACCGCCTTGTAGATGCCAGAAAGCGCCAACCGCCTTGTAGATGCCAGAAAGCGCCAACCGCCTTGTAGATGCCAGAAAGCGCCAACCGCCTTGTAGATGCCAGAAAGCGCCAACCGCCTTGTAGATGCCAGAAAGCGCCAACCGCCTTGTAGATGCCAGAAAGCACCAACCACCTTGTAGATGCCAGAAAGCGCCAACCGCCTTGTAGATGCCAGAAAGCACCAACCGCCTTGTAGATGCCAGAAAGCACCAACCACCTTGTAGATGCCAGAAATCGCCAACCGCCTTCTAGATGCCAGAAAGCGCCAACCGCCTTCTAGATGCCAGAAAGCGCCAACCGCCTTGTATATGCCAGAAAGCGCCAACCGCCTTGTAGATGCCAGAAAGCGCCAACCGCCTTGTAGATGCCAGAAAGCACCAACCGCCTTGTAGATGCCAGAAAGCGCCAACCGCGTTCTAGATGCCAGAAAGCACCGACCGCGTTCTAGATGCCAGAAAGCACCGACCGCCTTGTAGATGCCAGAAAGCGCCAACCGCCTTGTAGATGCCAGAAAGCGCCAACCGCCTTGTAGATGCCAGAAAGCGCCAACCGCCTTGTAGATGCCAGAAAGCGCCGACCGCGTTCTAGATGCCAGAAAGCGCCGACCGCGTTCTAGATGCCAGAAAGCACCGACCGCCTTGTAGATGCCAGAAAGCGCCAACCGCCTTGTAGATGCCAGAAAGCACCAACCGCCTTGTAGATGCTATAAAATCTTAGAAAGGATTCTATAGGTAGCTTGTATCAGGGCCAGGACAGGGGGCGGGAGGGAGGGGAAGTCGCCCTGGGTGTAGTGGTGGTGCGGGCACTCCCTCACCGCACGCTCTAGACCAGTGGCTGGCAACCAATGGGCTGTGGCTTCATGTCTGCCTTACATCTAATGTTCCAATATCTCCTCTCTCCATCCCAATCTGTACACGCCATGTATGCGCAAACACCTTCTACATGCCAGAAAGCGCCAATCACCTCCTAGATCAGTGGTTCTTAACCTTGTTGGAGGTACTGACCCCCACCAGTTTCATATGCGCATTCACCGAACCCTTCTTAATTGGAAAAATAAAATGATTTTTCAAATTCAAAACATAAGTATATATTTAAGTATATATTTATACATAGGTGCACAAAATGAACAAAACCATTAAGAACAAAGAACACAACCATTAAAACATGATTTTCACACAAAAACAAAAACATAATAATGAATATTTACTGCACGAATCATATGAGTCGGGTGTGGATCTTCACCTCCGCCGAACCCGCGAGACTGACTCACCGAACCCCTGGGGTTCGATCGAACCCAGGTTAAGAATCACTGTCCTAGATGCTATCCTAGAAAGGACTCTATAGGCAGTTTGTATCAGGGCCAGGACAAGGGGTGGGTGGGAGGGACAGTTGCCCTGGGTGTAGATCAGTGACTGGCAACCAGTGGGCTGTGGCTTCATGTCTGCCTTACATCTAATGTTCCAATATGTCCTCTCTCCATCCCAATCCATACACGCCATATATGCGCAAACACCTTCTAGATGCCAGAAAGCACCAACCACCTCCTAGATGCTATAGAATCCTAGAAAGGACTCTATAGGCAGTTTGTATTAGGGCTGGGGCGGGCGGGACGGGCAGTCGCCCTGGGTGTAGTGGTGGTGCGTGCAATCCCTCACCGCACGCTCTAGACCAGTGGCTGGCAACCAGTTGGCTGTGGCTTCATGTCTGCTTTACATCTACTGCTCCAATATGCCCTCTCTCCACCCCATCCACACACATTGCATGCAAAAATACATTCTAGCAGGGCCTTCCTACCCCTCTTGTATTGAACTGTATTGTTGCTGTATTGTCTCCTATTATATTGTAAAGCGCTGAGCAAACTGTTGGCACTATATAAATCCTGTATAATAATAATAGATGCTAGAAAGCATGTGATTGGTCACACATGTGCATTACACACTCCATGCCAACCATGGACAGCAGGAGCAAGGGGTCAGATAATAGGTGCTAGGTGGTACACCCATTCTACATCATGCATTAGAAGTGGGGGAGGGGGACAAAGTTTCACATCCTTGCCCTGGGTGGTGAAGGAACTTGTGCCAGTATTGACTTGTATTGTTCAGAATAGCTTGCAGTGTGCACTAAGGGGACGAATTAGAGTGCATTAACATATAATGCACCACCTAAGCTTTGAGATCTTTGACCCTTTGTTAGAACAGACAATGTGTACATATCCCTTACAACTGATAATGAGATCTGCCAGCACAGTGCCAGCTTGGCACAATGCAATCATCTTTATCTGGATGCTGAAAATCACTTATGTAGCTTCACTCATACTACATGCAGCAATTCGATCTTACAGGTCCTCCTTGAGCGTCTTCCTCTCTGCACACTGATCACGGGGGGGGGGGAGGGGGGGGGGCGCTCACTCTGGGATGCCACCATTCACAGGATGCCCGATGATTACGGGGCCTTCTTTGATTGGAGGTGGAGACTGTGACATCATCCACCACTCTTCTGCTCCTTGTCCAATCACAGAAAACTTTGTATTCATTTAAAAAAACACAAAGCTTCTCTAAATGGTGGCAGTGCCGAGCATGCAACCTCCTGTGCAGGGGCGGACTGACAACTCATGGGGCCCCCGGGCAATAGGGGGTCATGGGGCCCCTGTGTCCTTGCCCATTCTCAAAAAAGCCTATAAAAAAGCTACTAGGGGCATTTCATGGGGCCCCCTACTGACCCCGGGCCCTCGGGCAGCGCCTGAGTGCTTGAATGGTCAGTCTGCCCCTGCTCCTGTGGTAAGTGTGCAGAGGGGAAGATGCTCCAGCAGAACCTGGAAAATTGAGGCTAGCACTGTATGTAGGGTGGGCTGCAGAAATGGGTTTCAGTATCCTCAACAGGCCTCCAGATCAGAAACTGATAATGAGATCTGCCAGATTAGTATGGGCAGGGTTCATTATAGTAAACATAGCTCCCCATAGCTCTTTTTTTTTTTATGAATACCATGAGTTCTCCGATTGTTGAAGAGGGACGGAGGATGTCGCTGTCTACACTTCAACCGATCAGAAGGCCTTGTGTTCACTGAAACAAATTCAAGGCATACTGTGAATGGTGTTGGTGCCGAGTGAGGAACTTCCTGTGGTCAGTTTGCAGAGGGAAAACTGCTCAAGCTGTGCCAAGCTGGACCAATGTAAGTTGTCAATATAAGATAATGCCTGATGTTCTGCTTTAGGGCTGATTCACACCGGAATGCACATGTTCCCCTGCATTTCTGGTGCATTCCCACGCAGCCCGATTTTGCACCCCATTCATTTTAGTGGGCTGCAAAAGCACTGTAAAGTGGCAAAAGTGGTGCAAGCCCTGCTTTTTCAGAACGTATTGCACCAAACTGCATGGTACTGTGGTACCAGGGGCGGACTGACCATTCCAGCACTGCCCGAGGGCCCGGGGTCAGTAGGGGGCCCCATGAGATGCCCCTGGTACCTTTTTTATAGGCTTTGTTGAGTGTGGGCAAGGACACAGGGGCCCCATGATCGCCTATTGCCCGGGGGCCCCATGAGTTGTCAGTCCACCCCTGTGTGGTACCATGTGATTTGCTGCCTATAAAGGCAACATGTTAGACAGATGCATTTGGGGAGCTCATAATAATTCACTGGCACCCACATGCAGATCTAAAGGCAGCCTGTTCACCTGCGGTGTGCACGGAACACACCTTTCCTGCACTGTGTTTTGGTGTGAAGCAGCCCTTGAGAAGGGGGCTGGGGAGCAAGGTTTGCCATTAAAAAAAAATCTTGTCTGTACTGTGCTGGCAGATCTCATTATCAGCTGTAAACTACATTTGCAAACTGTCCTAACAAAGGGTTAAAGATCTCAAGACTTGGGTGGTCCATTGTATGGCAGCGCTCTTTAAAAAAAAAAAAAAAAAAAAAAAGTCCCTAAATCTGTCCCCCTCCAAGCTATTCTGAACAATACAATATACTATTCCTGCTCCAAAGAAACTGAAAAGGCTAGAAATCATTTTTAATTACTTCTAGGGCCGGTTCACACCATGCCCGCACATCAATCGCATAGGAAAGCGCTGTGCTTTCCTGTGTGATTCAGACCGCGTGCAAAACGCACTCCTTTTGTAATGTGCAGCGGGTGTCATTAGAAAGCTAAATGACACCCCAAATGCAGTTTACAAACGCAGTGCGTTTGCCCCACAGCTGCCCGCACCAGATCACATGATACTTTAGTAACATGCAGGGGAGGACTGACAACTCATGGGGCCCCCGGGCAATAGGGAATCATGGGGCCCCTGTGTCCTTGACCACACTCAAAACACACCTAAAAAAGCCTATAAAAAGGTACCAGGGGCATTTCATGGGGCCCCCCACTGACCCCGGGCCCTCGGGCAGTGCCCGGGTGCTCTAATGGTCAGTCCGCCCCTGGTAACATGCAATCTGATTGCAGTGCGTTTTAAAAAGTAGTGAATTCGCTACTTTTGGTGTGGATGTGCTGCGATTTTAGCCCATTTTGAAATGAACGGGCTGAAATCGCACCGTACAGAAATGCATATGAATCACACAGGACTGCACAGTGCGATTCATGTGAAGGTGTGAACCGGCCCTTAGGTAAGCTGTGTGAATGAGTTCACATAGTGGGGGGTTCTCAACTCTGAGGCCCCTTTACACCTGACACATGCTGCTGCGACTTGTTTTTAGCCCTTTTTTGCATGTTTTTAGTGTCACATTTTTGGAGCTGCACTATTCAGTTGAATGCCCCTATCTTTGCTCCGCAAAACAGGATAGGGAAGCTCATGTACCAAATTTTGGCCGAGCCAAGTGCGTTTTGCGATAGGTGTTTTGCATGTTTCTCGAGGATAATGTGCGCAGAACGTGCGACTGCTACCTGCGTTTGGAGTGCCATAGGAAGTAATGGTAATGCAAGTGCATCAGACGTTCTTTGCGCATTTGCAGAAACACGGGCAGAAATGCTTGTTCCTGCCCACGTTTCTGCTACACCCAAGCAGGAGAGGACTGACCATTTGGGAATTCAGGCACTGCCTAAGGGCCCGGGGTCAGTAGGGGGCCCCATGAGATGCCCCTGGTATCTTTCATAGGTTTTTTTGGGTGTGGGCGAGGACACAGGGGCCCCATGATCCCCTATTGCCCCATGAGTTGTCAGTCCGCCCCTGCACCCAGGTGTAAACGGGGCCAGACCGCAACACTGGAAACACCCTTTAAGACAATTGGGAGCCAATGGGAACCGCGCTGCATTCACTCCCATTAGTTCAAGGGAGGCAGCACAAACGCGGGCAGAAATGAGTGTTTTTGCAAACGAGCTACAATGCCCAATGCCCTTGTGATATCATTATTCCTTATGGCATCCCAAAACACGAGGAGCTGTCACGTGTTTTGCTGCGCATTTTCCGTGTGAGAAAAAAATGAAAAATGCGCAACAACGCCAGTGGCAAAACACGCTCCACTCGGTGCCAAAATGTGGTACATGAGCTTCTATTGGTCGTTTTTGGAGTGGAGGGAGGCCCATTCAAATGAAAGGCACTGCAATAAAAAAGCGCAAAAAAAAGAAAACCGCTAAAAATGTGAACGAGGCCTACGGAAAATGTGTTTCTTCATTTCTGATTCAGATAGTTGTTACACACAGAGAAGAGTAAGCCACACAAGGCCCAATTTTTCAAAATTGTTCCACATGTGTGCTGACTGTTAGAGCCTTGGGATCACCATAAGCAGTAATGAGGGTGTGGGTCCTCGGGGGACCTAGGGGAGGATGTGTGGCCATCATGGTTCTTGGGGGACCTTGGAGAGGGTGTGTGGCCATCGGGGTCCTCAGGGGATCTAGGGATGGATGTGTGGCCATCGGGGTCCTCAGGGGATCTAGGGAAGGATGTGTGGCCATCGGGGTCCTCAGGGGATCTAGCGGAGGATGTGTGGCCATCAGGGTCCTAAGGGGACCTAGAGAAGGATGTGTGGCCATCAGGGTCCTAAGGGGACCTAGAGAAGGATGTGTGGCCATCAGGGTCCTAAGGGGACCAAGGGGAGGATGTGTGGCCATCGGAGTCCTCAGGGGACCTAGGGGAGGATGTGTGGCCATCGGAGTCCTCAGGGGACCTAGGGGAGGATGTGTGACCATCAGGGGTCCTCAGGGGACCTAGTGGAGGATGTGTGGCTATCTGGGTCCTCAGGGGACCTAGGGGAGGATGTGTGGCCATCAGGGGTCCTCAGGAGACCTATTGGAGGATGTGTGGCCATCGGGGTCCTCAGGGGACCTAGTGGAGGATGTGTGGCCATCAGGGGTCCTCAGGGGACCTAGTGGAGGATGTGTGGCCATCGGGGTCCTCAGGGGACCTAGGGAAGGATGTGTGACCATCAGGGTCCTCAGGGTACCTAGGGGAGGGTGTGTGGCCATCGTGGTCCTCAGGGGACCTAGGGGAGGATGTGTGGCCATTGGGGTCCTCAAGGGACCTAGCAGAGGATGTGTGGCCATCGGGGTCCTCAGGAGACCTATTGGAGGATATGTGGCCATCGTGGTCCTCAGGGGACCTAGCGGAGGATGTGTGGTCATCGGGTGTCCTCGGGGGACCTAGGAGAGGATGTGCGGCCATCGGGGGTCCTCAGGGGACTTAGCGGAGGATGTGTGGCCATCAGGGGTCCTCGGGGGACCTAGGCGAGGATGTGCGGCCATCGGGGGTCCTCAGGGGACTTAGCGGAGGATGTGTGGCCATCGGGGGTCCTCGGAGGACCTACGCGAGGATGTGCAGCCATCGGGGGTCCTCAGGGGACTTAGCAGAGGATGTGTGGCCATCGGGGGTCCTCGGGGGAACTAAGCGAGGATGTGTGGCCATCGGGTGTCCTTGGGGGACCTAGGAGAGGATGTGTGGCCATCAGGGTCCTCAGGGGACTTAGCGCAGGATGTGTGGCCATCGGGGGTCCTCGGGGGACCTAGACGAGGATGTGTGGCCATAAGGTTTCTTTCTCTTCTGCCTTGGGGGAGGGGGTCTCTTTTAGGGAAAGCCTCTCACCTAGTACTCGGTTAGCTTCAGCAGACCATGACCGGAGTTCCTCAGCATTTTGGCTAAGTAGACCTGGGCATGCATTATCCCCGTCAGGAGCCTTGTATCCCAGGGGGTCAAGGAGGGTCTTTCTTCTTCTGGAGGGGACCAGAGACAAACGCTAAGTGTACTTTTGTAGTTAAGAAAAAAAATAAAATAAAAGGGACTGGCCCTTTGCGGCAACATTTGTTCTCCTTCCTGGACCAATAAAGCCGTAAACAGCTAATAAAATCCATACATACTGTATATCACTTGTACAGAGTCGTCAACAGGGACAGCAAGGCACTTCCCTCGTTTTCTGCAAACGTCATAAAAGGGAATATTTATGGTCATCTGCAGAACAAACGTAAGAAAAGAAGAAAAAAAGCCTCAACCTTTGTCCCATAATAATCCCAGGACCTCAGAGAACCTCTCTTATATAATCCGACGGGACTTCCCACCTTCAGATAACCATTTAAAGGTGCGGTAACATACTGCAACTTTCCCAGTCCTTAGAGGTGGTGGCTGTATTAGTGTTCTTTTTTTTCAGGTTTTTCCCCTTTATTTTCACCTGGTGATCACCAGGCTCACCTGAGCTCCATCTTAAGCCAGCATGAGAGCAGCAGCTCTCCTGGGTCTCTGCCTTCTCATTGGCTCACACAGCACTGGGAGCCATTGGCTCCAAATGCTGTCAATCACAGCCAGTAAGCCAATGAGGAGAAAGTGGAGGGCGGGGCTGAGCCACACTCTGTGTGTGAATGGACAATGTCCATTCACAGGAGTGTGGCTCGGGAGAGAGCATGCTTGAGTGCCCCCATAGCAAGAGGCAGGGGGGAGGAGCCAGGACAGCTAGCAGGGGACCCAAAAAGAAGAGCATCAGGGCTGCTCTGTGAAAAACCATTGCACAGAGCAATTATTATTATTATTATTATTATAATACAGAATTTATATAGCACCAAAAGTTTGCTCAGCGCTTTACAACATAATGGGCGACAATACAGCTCAATACAAGAGGGTTAGGAGCAGTGGCGTCCCGAGGCAGGTGCGGGGGGTGCGGTCCGCACCGGGTGACACTGACCCCACAGGGTGACACCGGACCCGCTCCACGAAAAAAAGGTAAGTTGTAAAGCAATCCGACGATCCCCGTAGGATGGTTCGGATCTGCGGATTGAGCATCATGGATGGGAGTCCAAACCATTATGCTCCCCAATCCACAGATCCCATCCATCCTGCGGGGATCGTCGGCTTTCTTTACAACGTACCTTTTCGTGGAGCAGGTCCGGTGTCACCCGATATAGGTTGCAAGTCGAGGATCCCCGCAGGATGTATGGGATCTGTGGATTGGGGAGCATAATGGATCAGAGTCCGATCCATTATGCTCAATCCGCAGATCCGAACCATCCTGCGGGGATCGTCGGCATACAACTTATACGGGGTGACACCGGACCTGCTCCACGAAAAGGTACGTTGTAAAGAAAGCCGACGATCCCCGCAGGATGGATCGGAGTCTGGTCCATTATGCTCAATCCGCAGATCCGATCCATTCTGCGGGGATCGTCGGAGGGGGTGTCACCAAGTGTTACCGCACCGGGTGACACCAACCCTAGGGACGCCCTAGGGACGGTTAGGAGGACTCTGTTCCTCGGAGCTTACAATCTAAGATTAAGTATATTATGTTTGTTATTATGTGCCCGGTCATACCTGAAACCACATCTAATGAATGTGAATGTCCGTGTCTTAACATCTGCGATTTGCTGCAGAGCGATTTCTAAAGTAGTTCTTCCCAGGGATGGACTGACAACTCATGGGGCCCCCGGGCTATAGGGGATCATGGGGCCCCTGTGTCCTTGCACAAACTCAAAAAAGGCTATGAAAAAGGTACCAGGGGCATCTCATGGGGCCCCCTACTGACCCTGGGCCCGAGTTTCCAAATGGTCAGGCCGCCCCTGCTCAGAAGCAGGGGTGGACTGACCATTTGGGCACTGCCCAAGGGCCCAGGGTCAGCTGGGGGCCCCATGAGATGCCCCTGGTACCTTTCATAGGCCTTTTTGGGTGTGGTTTGAGTGTGGGCATGGACACAGGGGCCCCATGAATCCCCTATTGCCAGGGGCCCCATGAGTTGTCAGTCCGCCCCTGGTCGGAAGGGTGACACCACTAATATTTACTGTATATGCCGTGTCATTTGTCTGCTCATGTGACAATTAATCTTCCTGATCACATCGCTGATTCATCACAAAGCTGAAATATCTGCGTCAGCTTCCCAGCTAAACACTAGAATACGACGCATTTCCCTGAACGCTAAGCAATCCCGTGTTGGGTGGTGATCTCTACACGAGGCATTCTGTGTGAAGCCCGGCACAGCCGATAAGAGAACGAGCCGCAGTGTAAGAAATGTGAGCGCCCGGCTGGAAGAAAACTGGCAGGGAGCCGAGGGCTCGATGACCTCACACAGCCCAGAGACAGCCAAGCTGGGAATACACTGGAAGAATTTCATTCGACATTTAAAGCCGGCCATAGATAGACAGAAAATGGAATGAAAAATCGAGTTGATAGACCGATCGATCAGTTTTCCTACGGTTAGTGTGCTTCCTGAGAACGTCATTTTCCGTTTCAATATCGAAAATGAGCAAACAAATTTTTGTTTTTCAAACTGCTGATTTACTAATTGATTGTAGGTCAATCGTTCAAAAAAAAATGTAGGTGAAATGCGCAGTACGTGTAGTAGTAGAAATCGATCAGAAAAAAAAAAGAATGTTTAATGTTGAGAATGGTTAGAAAAAATGTTGAAGTTTGCTGGAAAATTTCTGATGCAACCAGGGGCGGACTGACAACTCATGGGGCCCCCGGGCAATAGAGGATCATGGGGCCCCTGTGTCCTTTCCCAAACTCAAAAAAGCCTATGAAAAAGGTACCAGGGGCATCTCATGGGGCCCCCTACTGACCCCGGGCCCTTGGGCAGTGCCGGAGTTTACAAATGGTCAGTCCGCCCCTGGATGCAACGATTGGACCATCGAATGTAAAACTGGCCATAGATGGATGGAAGACAGATTGGGATTCACTCCCTCTGCAGGCAGGCTGGGTGTACTGACAACCCATTGATCCATCAAGCAGCCTGTTGGATTTATTTCACGCGATCACTGCCGGTGGCTATAGTTGCCAGCAGTGATCATTGTGTTCTGCTGGCAGGGACGGTTCCACAATAGTGCTGCGGGAGGGACATACTGTGTTGATCGGGGAATCGAGCAATTCATTGTTACAGGAAAAAATTGCATCATCTGTGGCTTGCGTTAGACCAAAAGAAAGTTTAAATTTTCGTTTGAATTTCCGTTTGTTTTTCTACTCACCTACTGCCAGCTTAAGAGCATTGTAAGAATGAGAGTTCATTTTTCTAACCATTAGAGGGGTCAATTCTCTGTTTTTAATTGCAGTGACAGAAAAATTCAAAGGAGCGGGATGCAAATTTCTTCTCGAATAAACAAACTCCTAATAGTGTATGTGGTTCTCGTTTGATAAAGTCCGTTTGTGCCAAAATCGAATGTTCAAAGCAAATGAAATCTTGAACTACTTCCACACGACATTCGAAGAACTTTCATTTGAAATTCTACTAGTGTATACCCAGTGTAAGGGATAGACTATGCTTGTGGCCGGGGAGCTGCAAAAAACAGGCGATTGAGCTACAGTTTTACCACCTCCAGCTGCCCTTCTTAATCTAATATGGCAGCCAGAGGGAGGTTGTACAAACACCATGGCCACACTGTTTTGGTTCATGGCTGGGGCAAAAATTATACCCTCTGTTGGGTTAGGCTGGCAGTACCACCAACAAATACAGAGAGGAAAATATTGATTTGATCCCCTGCAGATTGTGTAAGTTTGCCCACTTACGAAGAAATGAAGCATCTATCATTTTTATCATAGGTGTATTTTAAATGATAGAGACAGAATATCAACCACAAATCCAGAGAAAACACGATACAAATGTTATAAATGGCATTGCAGTTCAGTGCATAAAATAAGTATTTGATCCCCTACCAACCAGCAATGATTCTGGCTCCCACAGACTGGCTATGTACTCATGTGGTACACAGATTAGTCCTGTCAATTCAAGAAGGGACTCCTAATGACAGCTCATTATGTGTATATAGGACTCCTGTCCACGGAATATTTCTTCCATCCAAACCTCACCAACATGGACAAGACCAAAGAGCTGTCATAGGACGTCAGGGACAAGATTGTAGACCTGCACAAGGCTGGAATGGGCTACAAGACCATCAGCAAGAAGCTTGGTGAGAAGGAGACAACTGTTGGAGCGATTATTCGCAAATAGAAGAAATACAAAATAACCATCAATTGCCCTCGGTCTGGAGCTCCATGTAAGATTTCCCATCATGGGGAATGACACCAAAGATGGGGCACTATTCCTCCAAATGACACCAATGATGGGGCACTATTCCTCCCACTGACATCAATGATGGGGCACTGATCCTCCCACTGATACCAATGATGGAGCACTATTCCTCCAACTGATACCAATGATGGGGCACTATTCCTCCAACTGATACCAATGATGGGGCACTATTCCTCCCACTGACATCAATGATGGGGCACTATTCCTCCCACTGATACCAATGATGGGGCACTATTCCTCCCACTGACATCAATGATGGAGCACTAATCCCCCCACTGATACCAATGATGGCGCACTAATCCTCCCACTGACACCAATGATGGGGCACTAATCCTCCCAGTGATACCAATGATGGAGCACTATTCCTCCCACTGATACCAATGATGGAGCACTAGTCCTCCCACTGACACCAATGATGGAGCACTAGTCCTCCCACTGACACCAATGATGGAGCACTAATCCTCCCAGTGATACCAATGATGGGGCACTAATCCTCCCAGTGATACCAATGATGGAGCATTAGTCCTCCCACTGACAGCATCAATGGAACGCTATTCCTCCCATTGATACCTATGATGGGACACTATTCTTTCCAATGACACCAACAATGGGGGACTATTCCTCCAATGACAAATGAGCGAGCACTATTCCTTCCACTAACACCAATGATGGGGCACCATTCCACCCACTAACACTCCCACTGTCACCAATGATGGGGCACTATTACTCCCTTTTACACCAATGATGGAGCATTATTCCTCCCACTGACGGCAACAATGGAACGCTATTCCTTCCATTGATGCTTATGATGGGACACTATTCCTCCCACTAACACCAATGATGGAGCACTATTCCTCCCACTGACACCAATGATGGGGCACCATTCTGTCCAATGACACCAACAATGTGTTGCTATTCCTCCCACTGATACCAACAATGGGGAACTATTCGTCCAATGACAAATGATGGGGCACTATTCCTCCCACTAACACCAACACTATTCCTCCCACTGACACCAATGATGGAGCAGCAATCCTCCTACTGACACCAATGATGGGGCACTAGTCCTCCCATTGACAGCAACAATGGGGCGCTATTCCTCACATTGATACCTATGATGGGACACTATTCCTCCCACTAACACCAATGATGGGGCACTATTATTTCCAATGACACCAATGATGGGGCACTATTCTTTCCAATGACACCAACGATGGGGTGCTATTCCTCTCACTGACGCCAATGATGGGTGCTATTCCTTCCTCTAATACCAAACATGTATTGTTTACTCCATTGACACTTTCTACTCCTAATGGCCGCAGTCTCCTAAAGCCTGAGGCAGGGGCGGACTGACCATTTGGAAACTTGGGCACTGCCCGAGGGCCCGGGGTCAGTAGGGGGCCCCATGAGATGCCCCTGGTACCTTTTTTATAGGCTTTTTTGAGTTTGGGCAAGGACACAGGGGCCCCATGAACCCCTATTGCCCGGGGGCCCCATGAGTTGTCAGTCCACCCCTGGCCTGAGGACAGTTAGCAGGCCCCTGATCTATACCAAAAACATGCTTCAGTAGCTGGTTGTGTGAGAGCGGCTGCAGCATGTTTTTGGAATAAAAGGAGCCAGCTCAGATCAGCTTGATCTGAATCCTCTATAATACAATTATAGTTTGTCATTATACACAGGCATGTTTGCTTGTTACATATTAGGCAAGCTCTGCTTCTGTCTTTGCAGCACTACACAATAGTTGCGCTTTCCTGCTCCATCTCACAATGCAAGTCTATCAGTCAGCCGACATACTGAAAACAACGCACTCCCTGAGGGGCTGAGATCTTATCCCAGCAGGTGAAAAGCAGAGGGAGGGAGTGGCTCCAATAAAGCAGACAGCACCATCTAGTGGCCAATCTAGAAACCTCTATATTTAATTTAACAACATAAAAATATGAAAATATGCAAAATGTAAAAGTCACATCAACGATTAGTTCAAAAATAAAGGTGCAATATTAGCTATGCACAGGGGCGGACTGACCATTTGGAAACTCGGACACTGCCCGAGGGGGCCCCATGAGATGCCCTGGTACCTTTTTCATAGGCTTTTTTGAGTTTGGGCAAGGACACAGGGGCCCCATGATCCCCTATTGCCCGGGGGGCCCCATGAGTTGTCAGTCCACCCCTGGCTATGCAGTCACTTTAAGCTGACAGGGGAGCCATATGCACCTCCTGTCACTGAACTACTACAGGTATCAGATGCTGGAAAGGCATGCTGGGGCTTTTAGTCCCTAAGCAGCTAGCAGGCAGTCGGTTGTACCTGTATGCAATGAGATTTGTCATTCTCCCAGATTATGCATCAGAATACGGCCGGTGCCAGTATTGGCTTCCACCATCACAGGAGTGACCCCTAGCTGTCACCAGGCAAACTGCACCACCCTATTACATTCCAAAACCATTTTATTATTTCACACCAGCGGACATAATTCCACATAGTACATCCTTCCCCTGGATATTTAATCAGCGTAGACACTAATGACTTTTGCTTGGCAAAAGTAATTTCAATCAACTAGTTAAAATTAATTTATCTATGACACTAAATTGCTCATATCACAGAGAAAGAAAAATATATATATATTGCTCAATTTTATTTAAAAAAAAATATTACACGAAGGAGGAACAACATTAGATCATTTTTTTAAAATAAATCACCCAGTTGATGGCTGCACCATTTAACATAAATTACTGCATTTGTAGTAGATTTTTATGGACCAGAAAATTCTCTTTAGACCCCCCCCAAAAAAAAAAAAAAGCAAATGTTTGCCCTAATACAAAAAAATATATTTAAAAAAACTCACTAAATTAAACATCAACTGTAGCACAAATTGTGAATTAATATAGCCATATATCACATCCTGTATTTGTAATAATGCATGAAAGTCTTATCATCAACAGGCAAAGGGGAGAATAATATTAGTGGATCCTATGTAGATACATTCCATATCTATTATAATACGAGCTCCTTTTTTTATTGTACTCTTTAAAAATGACTCACATAATGAATTGTTTCCTCTCTTCTTTTTTTTTCTCTGGATGACACAGCATCCGGATTCTGCAACAACGCTCACATACCATGCCGAAATATAACCGATTGTACAATCGTGGTGCTATTAGGTTACATACCTGACACCTCACTTCTGGCTAAATTGGATGCATGGTCATCTGAATGCTTTTTTCTCTGACACATTTTACTTTAAAATAAATAATAATTAGAAGAAAATTTTTTTTTAGGAATCATTATACATACATACATATATATATATATATATATATATATATATATATATATATATATATATATATATATATATACACACACACACACACACACACATTATATATATAAATATATATATATATATATATATATATACACACACATACATACATACAGATGCACTGCAGTCAAATTTTGAAGGTGGGATAAACATCAGTGAAACAAACTGATATATGTGAGTGTGAAAAAATAATAATTTAAAAAACAAAAAATGTTTTTTATATATATATATATATATATATATATATATATATATATATATATATATATAAATAAATATAAATATATATATATATATATATATATATATATATATATATAAAATGTATTTATTTATTAATTATACACACAAGTCAGTGAAATAAAATAAATAAATAAATATCTATCTCGCACAAACACACACTCTTTCCAAGGGTACATTTACAGCGCACTGTGCCACCCTAGTTGCCAATCCACTCTAGCCAAAAGTGCCCTCTTGTCCATGCCAACCAGCAGCCTCCCCAAGCCCCTCGGAGGTGGACCTGTGAACCCGGTACACGCTGTATTAACCTCCCTGCAGCCTTAGCCAAGGGGGCAGTGCCAGAATGGCTCTCTGCATCCATGGGTGCCAACATGGGCACTGCCAACTGCAGCAAAAAAAAAAAAAAGAGCCAGACTCAGCAGTGCACACTACAGGCAAAACCGGTGAGGGATGCAAGTAGGCAAAGATGGAATGTGAAGACCATGCAAAACAGTTGATTTTCCTCTAGTGCCACCCACCTGCCATTCACACACGCATCGGGAAGGTCAATGGATGTGTGTACCCCTCTGCACAAGTGCACACCTACCTTTTTCTCACTTTGCTAAATTCAGTGCTGGCACTTAGCATTAGAGGTCCTGGCTCCATTGTCAGGAGAAGATAAAAAAAAAAAAAAATGTAGAAAAAAGAATAGAAATAAATGCAAATTAAATGTCTAGGTGAAGGCAGTGGTGATTGCAATGTTGCTGGCACAGTGCTCTGCGATCTGGCTGGTCAGGTAGGTGCAAGTAGCAGCAGCCACATACTAGTTGCTCAGCAGAAGGTACCATGTCATCTGCAGGCTGCATGGAGGAAGGAGCTGACCGCAGTGCTGAGGTCACAGCAGCCACATCTGCAGCAGATGCATGCCCTATAGCAGTCAGCATAGCACCCATACATAGCCCTGCTGGGCTGGGGAAGGGGAGGGTTGTGGAGTGTCACAGCTGCACAGGGGTATTGATTGCTTAAATGAATTTCCTCAAAGGATGCTGAGCAGAGTACGGGCAGGGCTCCCCCCTTTTCAGAGAACAATGGTGGAATCCAGGAGGAGGAAAAAAAAAAGACAGGAGGCTATAATTCTGCAAAGCATCCTCTGTGTGTGCTGGGAAAGCTGCTTGAAATATGTTGTTACAATGTAACACTAGCAGCCGCAGCAGGTCGGGTAAGGACAGCATGGAATGAAATTTGGACACATTTTTATTATTATTTCCTGTTTTAATTTTTGTTTTTTCTTGCTGCAAAATACTTTTGTCATCCATCTGACTCATTCTTAAAAGCTGAACTCGGGAGAAATTAAAGAAAACTACCCTTGGGCCTCCTTCACATTGGCAGCTGGGGGGGCAGTAAAAAATGGCAAGTAAGCAGCCATTTTTTCCAGCCCCAGCTGCCACCCCCCCCCCCAAAGTCTAAAATACAACCGTTCACATGCCTTGACCACAGCAGCATGTTGAGCTGACAGGCGATAGCGCCCGTCAAATTCCACCATTCAACTGAATAGGGCCGCAATGCATCCACGAGACAAAAGCTTGGCTTGCATTTGCAGTTCTTTAGCTCCATTGAAAATGGCAGTTCAGCAAAAAAAAAAAAACTGGCATTCCAGAGATGACAGGATCGTCTCCTGGACAACTGACAGCAGCTGCTCAGTCATACTCTGAAAAGTGATCTATCGCAGACTGCTCTTCAGAGCATGGGCTTGCAGTCATTTCATCCATAAATATATATATATATATATATATATATATATATATATACACACACACACACACACACACACACACACACACACGTGTCTGTCTCTCTCTCTCTCTATATATATATATATATATATATATATATATATATATATATATATATATATATATATATATATATATATACATACACACACACACAACACACATACATACATACAGGCAAGGAGATAAGTATTTGATCCCCTGCTGATTTTGAATGTTCGCCCCTCACAAAGAAATGATCAGTCTAAAAATCGAATGTTCGGTGTATTGTAACACTGAGAGACAGAATAGCAACAAAAAAATTCAGCAGAAATGCATGTCTAACAAATGATGACTGATTTGCATGTTCATGAGGGAAATAAGTATTTGATCCCCTTCACAAAACATGACTTAGTACTTGGTGGCAAATCCCTTGTTGGCAATCACAGAGGTCCGACATTTCCTGTAGTTGGCCCCCAGGTTCGCACACATCTCAGGAGGGATTTTGGCCCACTCCTCTTGGCAGATCCTCTCCAAGTCATTAAGGTTTGGTGGCTGACGTTTGGCAACTCGAACTTTCAGCTCCCTCCACAGATTTTCAATCGGAATAAGGTCTGGAGACTGGCTAGGCCACTCCAGGACCTTAATGTGCTTCTTCTTGAGCCACTCCTTTGTTGCCTTGGCTGTGTTTTGGGTTTCCACCACCATGTTTGACAGTTGGGATGGTGTTCTTGGGGTCATAGGCAGCATTCCTCCTCCTCCAAACACGGTGAGTTGAGTTGATGCCAAAGAGCTCGATTTTTTTCTCATCTGACCACAACACTTTCCACCGGTCCTCCTCTGCATCATTCAGATGTTCAGTGGCAAACTTCAGACGGGCCTGGACATGTGCTTTCTTGAGCAGAGGGACCTTGCAGACACTGCAGGATTTCAATGCTTGTCGGCGTAGTGTGTTACCAATTGTTTTCTTGGTGACTGTGGTCCCAGCTGCCTGGAGATCATTGACAAGATCCTCACGTGCAAAATTATACAATCTTAAATTTAAGTCCATGTAGTGAACACATCTGTGAAGATGGATTCCTTCATCTTTCCAAGTAAAAAAGCAACGGAGAACACCCGTTCACTTTAAATGTATAAGCCTCTTACCAAGAGATGAGACCCCTTGTTATATTGAGCCCAAACATGCTCCCTCAACATCAGTGGGTTAATGGTGACCGGCAATGGAATTCCTCAGAACCGCTCTTCCTATCAACTCCACAAATGTCCATAAAGCACATGACCCAATAAAAGAAGAAGAGGCCCCACATAGCATAATAATCTTTAAAAAGATCCGGGTTTTCTTAGAAAAAATGCTACCTTGCTTTAAGGGTTAATTGCTTGTTTAGGTCTAGGGGGCCACAAAAAGCACTTTTACTTCCCCAGCTCTCTGCCTCCCCTACCGAAGGTTTCCCTGTGCCCAGCCACCTCTCCTCCTCTGTACTCAGGCAGTGAACTGTCCCAGGGCACCCTCCTGTCCATTGCAGGGCTATGGCCGCTATATATGTCTTGATAACAACAGAGGCAGGGGTGGACTGACCATTTGGAAACTCGGGCACTGCCCGAGGGCCCGGGGTTAGTAGGAGTCCCCATGTGATGCCCCTGGTACCTTTTTCAAAGGCTTTTTTGAGTTTGTGCAAGGACACAGGGGCCCCATGATCCCCTATTGCCCGGGGGCCCCATGAGTTGTCAGTCCACCCCTGATCAGAGGGCATGTGAATGCCAGAGCACAGGGAAGAAGATGCGGCTAGGCACAGGGAAACCTTTGGCAGGGGAGGATTGGGTAAGTAAAACATCTTTTTGCGACCCCTAGACCTAAATGAGAATTTAACCCTTGCAGTGCAGGAAGCAACCTTGCTGCAAGGGAGCATTTTTTTCCTGGAGTTCAGCTTTAATATAAGTGTGAGCCATGTTTTACCACCCCCCTTAACCTCTTCCCGTCCGAAGTACTGCTACAGGGCGGCACGGGTGTGCACAATCACGTATATACAGTGAAAGAAATAAGTATTTGATCCCTGGCTGATTTTCAATGTTTGCCCACTCACAAAGAAATAATCAGTCTAAAAATCGAATGTTCGGTGTATTGTAACACTGAGAGACAGAATAGCAACAACAAATTCAAAAGAAATGCGTCTAACAAATGATGACTGATTTGCATGTTCATGAGGGAAATAAGTATTTGATCCCCTATCATTCAGCAGGATTTCTGGCTCCCAGGTGTCTTTCATACAGGTAACAAGCTGAGATTAGAAACAGGCTCTTAAAGGGAGTGCTGCTAATCTCATTTTGCTACCTGTATAAAAGACACCTGTCCACAGGAGCAATCAAACCATCAGATTCCAAACTCTCCACCATGGCAAAGACCAAAGAGCTGTCCAAGGATGTCAGGGACAAGATTGTAGACCTACACAAGGCTGGACTGGGCTACCAAACTATCTCCAAGCAGCTTGGTGAGAAGGTGACAGCGCTTGATATAGCCCAACCGTCGAGATTCGACCAGTCCCTTCTGTCGAAATAAAATTTACATATTAGTTTATTTTTCTTTTTTTTTTTCTGTTGCGGTCCCCCTGGAGCCCTTTTTGTTTTTGTTTCCTTTCTCTTTGTTCCTCTCTTTCCTTTTGTTTAGTCTGCTTTTATGCTATTTGTGCTGATTGTGATTATTGCTTTGAGTGCCGTACCAGCAGTACTATATCCTTATGAAGGACTCCATCGAGAGCCCAGCGTGTGGAGTACCTATCTGCATTCGAAGAGGCTCCATCTCACATTTTTTTCCGATTTCTGTATGCTGATACAGTGACAATTTTTCCTTAGAGTTTATATTGTCATTGGTCTCTTAATGTCTACCATTGTTACGACTTATTGTTTTTGCCCTTTTTTTTTCTCTCTCTTCTCTTTTTCTATAAACGGCACTTGTGTACACAGTTTATTTTTATGTCTCTCCATCAGTACATATTCTGTAATATTCCTCGATTACCTTGTATGTTTTATTCCTGTTGCTCAATGCATCTGTTTTTGACTGATTCTCTGCTGCTATCTATTCTATAATAAAATTCTTTGTAAAAGAGAAGGTGACAACAGTTGGTGCAATCATGTGCAAATGGAAGAGACACAAAACAACTGTCAGTCTCCCTAGGTCTGGTGCACCATGCAAGATCTCACCTCGTGGAGTGTCAATGATCATGAGAACAGTGAGGAATCATCCCAGAACTACACGTGAGGATCTTGTCAATGATCATGAGAACAGTGAGGAATCACCCCAGAACTACACGTGAGGATCTTGTCAATGATCTCCAGGCAGCTGGGACCACAGTCACCAAGAAAACAATTGGTAACACACTACGCCGACAAGCATTGAAATCCTGCAGTGCCCACAAGGTCCCTCTACACATGTCCAGGCCCGTCTGAAGTTTGCCACTGAACATCTGAATGATGCAGAGGAGGACTGGTGGAAAGTGTTCTGGTCAGATGAGACCGAAATCGAGCTCTTTGGCATCAACTCAACTCGCCGTGTTTAGAGGAGGAGGAATGCTGCCTATGACCCCAAGAACACCATCCCAACTGTCAAACATGGTGGTGGAAACATTCTGCTTTGGGGGTGTTTATCTGCTAAGGGGACAGGGCAACTGCACCGCATCAAAGGGACGATGGGCGGGGCAATGTACCATCAAATCTTCGGTGAGAACCTTCTTCCCTCAGCCAGGGCATTGAAAACGGGTCGTGGATGGGTGTTCCAGCATGACAATGACCCAAAACACAGCCAAGGCAACAAAGGAGTGGCTCAAGAAGAAGAACATTAAGGTCCTGGAGTGGCCTAGCCAGTCTCCAGACCTTAATCCGATTGAAAATCTGTGGAGGGAGCTGAAAGTCCGAGTTGCCAATTGTCAGCCAGCAAACCTTAATGACTTGGGGAGGATCTGCCAAGAGGAGTGGGCCAAAATCCCTCCTGAGATGTGTGCAAACCTGGTGGTCAACTACAGGAAATGTCTAACCTCTGTTACCCTCGGTTCACATCTGTGGGTGGTGCCACTGCGGATCCGCACAAAAATCTGTGCAGGCACACCACCCGCACAGAGAATTGCGGACCCGCGGGCGGGTGCCATTAGTTCTAATGGCACGCCGCCCGCACTGGAAAATGCAACTGTACTGGGAACCGAGGTTCCCCTGCAAGCTGCGTTTTCTAAAGAAGTACAGGAACTTCTTTCCCTGCGTGTCATGGGCACGGGAGTCCATTCAAATGAATGGGCTCTCGTGCCCATGCAAAACGCGTCCCACACGGCCGCATAGATGTGAACCGGGGGTGACTGGCAACAAGGGATTTGCCACAAAGTACTAAGTCATGTTTTGTGAAGGAGATCAAATACTTATTTCCCTCATGAACGTGCAGATCAGTCATCATTTGTTAGACATGCATTTCTGCTGAATTTGTTGTTGCTATTCTGTCTCTCAGTGTTACAATACACCGAACATTCGATTTTTAGACTGATCATTTCTTTGTGAGGGGCAAACATTCAAAATCAGCAGGGGATCAAATACTTATTTCCTTCACTATATATGTGATTTTGCATTTCCAGGTAAGGGGCGCGTGCGCCCTACCTGCACCACCATTCGCGGCCACAGTTGTCAATCACCAGGTCCCAGCCAGTGATTACTCGCTGGCGCCCAGTGATTGCTGAGGGGGGGGGGGGGGAAGTCTGTTTGTAAACAAAACAGTTCTCTCCCCTGTCAGCTCCTGCACACTGCTTTGTATGGCTCTGCATAGCACAGTCATGCAAAGCAGTGTGATTACAGTGAAGCACAAACATAAGTAAAACAGCACACAGTTAACCTTTTGATCGTCCCACATGTTAACCCCTTCCTGCCCAGTGCCATTAGTACAGTGTCAGTGCTTTTTATTAGCACTGATCACTGTATTGGTGTCACTGGGGATGTCAGTGACACCAAGTCAGTTCCCCCCCAGTGTCAGAATGCCCACCTCACTCCCGCTATAAGTCACTGATCGTCGCCATTACTAGTAAAAAAAAAAAATCTCTCTCTCTCTCTAGATATATATACAGTCAGGTCCATAAATATTGGGACATGGACACAATTCTAACATTTTTGGCTCTATACACCACCACAATGGATATGAAATGAAACGAACAAGATGTGCTTTAACTGCAGACTGCCAGCTTTAATTTGAGGGTATTTACATCCAAATCAGGTGAACGGTGCAGGAATTACAACAGTTTACATATGTGCCTCCCACTTGTTAAGGGACCAAAAGTAATGGGACAATTGGCTTTTCAGCTGTTCCATGGCCAGGTGTGTGTTATTCCCTCATTATCCCAATTACAATGAGCAGATAAAAGGTCCAGAGTTCATTTCAAGTGTGCTATTTGCATTTGGAATCTGTTGCTGTCAACTCTCAAGATGAGATCCAAAGAGCTGTCACTATCAGTGAAGCAAGCCATCATTAGGCTGAAAAAACAAAACAAACCCATCAGAGAGATAGCAAAAACATTAGGCGTGGCCAAAACAACTGTTTGGAACATTCTTAAAAAGAAGGAACGCACCTGTGAGCTCAGCAACACCAAAAGACCCGGAAGACCACGGAAAACAACTGTGGTGGATGACAGAAGAATTCTTTCCCTGGTGAAGAAAACACCCTTCACAACAGTTGGCCAGATCAAGAACACTCTCCAGGAGGTAGGTGTATGTGTGTCAAAATCAACAATCAAGAGAAGACTTCACCAGAGTGAATACAGAGGGTTCACCACAAGATGTAAACCATTGGTGAGCCTCAAAAACAGGAAGGCCAGATTAGAGTTTGCCAAACGACATCTAAAAAAGCCTTCACAGTTCTGGAACAACATCCTATGGACAGATGAGACCGAGATCAACTTGTACCAGAGTGATGGGAAGAGAAGAGTATGGAGAAGGAAAGGAACTGCTCATGATCCTAAGCATACCACCTCATCAGTGAAGCATGGTGGTGGTAGTGTCATGACGTGGGCATGTATGGCTGCCAATGGAACTGCTTCTCTTGTATTTATTGATGATGTGACTGCTGACAAAAGCAGCAGGATGAATTCTGAAGTGTTTCGGGCAATGTTTTCTGCTCATATTCAGCCAAATGCTTTAGAACTCATTGGACGCTTCACAGTGTAGATGGACAATGACCCAAAGCATACTGCAAAAGCAACCAAAGAGTTTTTTAAGGGAAAGAAGTGGAATGTTATACAATGGCCAAGTCAATCACCTGACCTGAGTCCGATTGAGCATGCATTTCACTTGCTGAAGACAAAACTGAAGGGAAAATGCCCCAAGAACAAGCAGGAACTGAAGACAGTTGCAGTAGAGGCCTGGCAGAGCATCACCAGGGATGAAACCCAGCGTCTGGTGATGTCTATGCGTTCCAGACTTCAGGCTGTAATTGACTGCAAAGGATTTGCCACCAAGTATTAAAAAGTGAAAGTTTGATTTATGATTATTATTCTGTCCCATTACTTTTGGTCCCTTAATAAGTGGGAGGCACATATGCAAACTGTTGTAATTCCTACACCGTTCACCTGATTTGGATGTAAATACCCTCAAATTAAAGCTGACAGTCTGAAGTTAAAGCACATCTTGTTTGTTTCATTTCAAATTTATTGTGGTGGTGTATAGAGCCAAAAATGTTAGAATTGTGTCGATGTCCCAATATTTATGGACCTGACTGTATATATATATATACCGCCATTTGTAGACGCTATAACTTTAATGCTAACTAAATAATTTACACGTATTGCTTTTTTTTTTAGCAAAGACATGTCGCAGAATACATTTTGGCTAAAATGTATTCCAAAATTTTAATTTAAAGAGCTGCATTCATTTGGGTCTTTTTTATCTGCCTAGAGCTCAGCTTTAATGATTTGCTCAGAGGTTAGGCTAGACAGGGATTTAATTGCACATTAAGGCCTCATTCACACGGGGCATACTTACAAAGGGCTGTGATTGGCCGCAAGGAATGCACAGGTGATCCATGCATCCACTCCCATTCATGTCTACTGGGATGCAGTGGCTGAACGGACACAGCACAGCTTCCAGTTTGACAGCCGTGTGAATGTTTGTCCCCGAACTCACACTGTCCGCATCTGGGGACACACACCTACACCGACATAGATGTCAAATAGAGAGCACCGGCTGAGTCTGTGCAGCTACTGCTTCCCAAGAGACATGAATAGGACTGCCTGCACACTGATGCGCAGAGGACTTGTGCATCCCATGCAGGTAAACACAGCCCTTCACATGGATCTAGGGTCCTTTCACATGGGGCGGACCTGTTTAGTGGATCCACTTGCTCAGCGGGAGATCTCTACACTGATCACCGCTTAGCAAGCGGATGACAGTTCTGTGTCCTCTCCAGGGGCGGACTGACAACTCATGTGGCCCCCTGGGCAATAGGGGATCATGGGGCCCGTGTCCTCATCCACACCCAAAAAAGCCTATGAAAAGGTACCAGGGGCATCTCATGGGGCCCCCTACTGACCCCGGGCCCTCGGGCAGTGCCCGAGTGCTCGAATGGTCAGTCCTCCCCTGGTCCTCTCCACTGCTGCAGAGCAGACACAGAGCAGCTCACGCTCCTCAATGGGCGGTTGGATGAAGAACGGGCCACCTGTCCGTTTTGGGCCGACCCGATCTGACGGACGGAAGGGAAATTGGATCCCTATTTGGCGGATCGGATGTTGGTGGGGTGTAAACTGACACATGTCCGTTTATATCCACCGCTCCATAGGAGAATGGAGGTTCTGATCGGGTCCACCTGAAAAACGAGCAGGAGCACCCGATCAGAACATCCGTGTGAAAGAGCCCTTACGCTTAACTACACCCATGTGAATGACACCTTGGGGGTTGAAATTAGAGGTTCCCTTTGCTTGCGTGGATTTCCTCCAGGTACTCCGGTTTCCTCCCACACTCCAAAGACATGCTGGTAAGTTCATTGGTCCTAGTATGTGTATGTATGAATGTGAGTTAGGGACCTTAGATTGTACACCCCTTGAGGGTTAGGGACTGATGTGAATGTACAACATATATGTACAGCGCTGCGTAAATTGACGGCGCCATATAAATACATGTAATAAATAAGTTCCAAGCTTGCTCATGACACTGAACCACGGAGGGCACTGAAACGTAAAAACAGACCTATTACCAGATAGGAGGGGCTTTCAAGGCAAAACCAGACTTTTAACTTTCCATTTATAAAAAGGGATGCTTGCATTGCGGTACTACACGCAGTAGTAAGCGTGTCCTATTACTGATAGGCGGTGCACGTCGTGGTAGAAAACAGTGTTAGTGCATGCATGGAACAGCATGTGGTGATGAAGTTTCTTGTGAATGAAGGCGTAAAAAGCCAGAAAACTGACCATGCTGGGATGGATGTGCTTCGATGCCTAGTGTGATCAGTTTGAAATGGTAGTGCAGGGGGACTGACATGAACACCAGGGACTTTACACAAAGCAAGCAATACAAAGAAAACAGGCAGGGCCGGTGCCAGATTATTTTGTGCTCTAGGCAAGACCAGCTACCAGACCCCATCCCTCAAAAAAAAAAAGACTATAAAAAAAAACAATATAAAAAAATATCAAATCAACAAAACATAAAACTGCAAATTAACTTTCAATTGCAAAAATAAGTGCCACAAGATAGCTCGTTTGTGCTGAAGAAAGCGCTGAGCTGACCGGATCAGTCACTGGTCGTAGGAGGATGGATGAGTGGGTGGGTAGGGGGAAGTCCCTCCAATCAGTTGTGCCCAATGGTGGATATTGACAGTAAACCCTCTTTGGGCTGCTGCCTTTCTGGTACGGCCTTTAGGTTGTTTCCATACATAGACTTGGAATAGTAGAAAAGAAGGAGCACCCGACGTTCAAAAGAATGCACATTTGATGGTAGATTAGGAGGCATTTACTGAGAGTAACAAGCAGGGGCGGAATGACAACTCATGGGGCCCCCGGGCAATAGGGGATCATGGGGCCCCTGTGTCCTTGCCCAAACTCAAAAAAACCTATGAAAAAGGTACCAGGGGCATCTCAAGGGGCCCCCTACTGACCCCGGGCCCTCGGGCAGTGCCTGAGTTTCCAAATGGTCAGTCCACCCCTGGTAACAAGTACATCAAGCCAACGCATTTTTGGGGGAAAAGACTCTTCCTTCTTCAGGGCTGTTGCTGCACGCTATTAAATGGGAACAATTCCCACGTCGGTTATATATTTTCCAGGTTTTGGAGGAAAAAATGACCGATGTGCAGATTGCTGCCCCTGGAATTACAGCGGCCACATTGTCATAGGGTGACCATGCATTGCATACAGCAGCAGTCCTGAAGAAGGGAGAGTCTTTTCTCCCGAAACACATTGGCTTGATGTACTTGTCGTTACTCTCAATAAATGCCTCCCAATCTACAATCAAAAGTGCATTCTTTTGGACATCGGGCACTTCTTTTCTACTATTCCAAGTATAAGATAGCTCTGACAGATCCCAGGCTGGAATTCCCCAGGCAATGGGGGGGGGAGATAAAACATGTGGCAGCAGGCAGCCCAGCCCACACACAGAGAATACCTGAACTGAGCGATCCCACACAGTGACAGATCCAACACAACCCACCACCACCAACACTGACACAGATCAGCAGGCACTAGAAGAGCAGGCTGTGGGATCGTGATGATGTCATCACTCAGTGACACAATGCACATGTGATGGATGGCCGGCTGGCCGGGTCACACTCACAGAGACACGAGACATCAGAGGCAGACATTACCTTCCTCCGCAGGCACAGCTCCGCCTCCGCTGATGAATGGGGAGAGAAGGGCTGGAACTCCACAATGATCAGCAGCCGCCAGCTGTCTTGCAGTAAGGGACTGAGTCTGAGAGGAACACTGGAAGGAGCAGCAGCTAAGCTGCTGCATTGGTCCCAGACACCCGGCATCTACCTCTGTATTTTCTCCCTCTCCCGCCACTCCTCTCAGCTGAAGGATCAGCATGACGTGGCGTCATCCCACGCAGAGAGAATGCTGCGGCCCTGAGAACCAGATACTTTTTAGCACAAGTACATGGTATAGCAGTCACATATCAGGAATATGAAATACCGGGGTAACATATTCTGTAAGACTTTGTCTGAGGAGTTAGGTTGTAAACAGGCAGGGGATGGTTACGCGTTAGAAGTTGCTTTATTGTTATGTACACTTCCTAGCTTTGCGACAGCTAAGGAAAGTGGTTGTTTTCTAAATTGCACGGAGTAGTATAAATGCAGGAACTGTGTAGCCCCAGATGCCAGGGTCCTCTGTTGCCAACAGGGATGCACCCATACTGGGTTTTTTTTTTTATATACCAGCGAGCACGAGTACCGATACTTTCTGTCACGTACTCACCGATACCTTTTGCGGTGCAATTTCAGCCCATACAAAATGAAAGGACTCAAACCGCACTGCAAAGAACTGATTGTGATTTGAACAGGAATGCTATGAAATTCTGGTCCGAATCGCATGTGGTTTCCCGCACCGCTCCTATGTGAACCCAGTCTAGTCATTGTGACTTTGAGCCTGAGTTCAAACAGGAGCGGTGAGGGGAACCTCCCTGCACAAAGGGTTCCATCAGCTCCTGGAGATCAGCGACTGCAGCTTGGGCTCCTCCTGCCTCTCCCATGGCTCTCTCCCCCCCCCAGCCTCCAGGAGTTCCAGCCATCCACTGGACGCCCCTCCCTGGTCCTGATGAAACCCGTTACCAACATCTCAACTTTAGCAAGAGGAGCTTTGACTTGTGCCGTCTTGGCTCACACACCTTACTCCTGGTGGCTGAAGCTGTCAATCTCATTGAAGGACCTATAAAGAGGTGCTGTCATGTACCTGATAAGAGGCCGAGATGATGAGGGCAGCCTCTCGTATCTTCTGCCCAACCACCCCTGAAAATAGAAGCATAGAAAACTGATGGCAGAAAAAAAGAGTGGTCCTTTGAGTCTGCCCGTTTTGTTTTTTTTTGGGGGGGGGGGGAAGATTGGGGTTTTTTTTTTTTACTTTTTTGTGTGAGTATAGATCTATGCTCATCCCAAGCATGATAGCAGTTATTTACTGTTGACTGGCTTACTACCTCGGCTGGAAGTTCATTCCAAGTATCAACTACTCTTTCAGTAAAATAGTACTTTCTGAGATTAGTATTGAACTTTCCTCCAGTTAGTTTAAGGTCATGTTCCCGGGTTCTGGATTTTGATTTTGTGTTGAATATACTGCCCACCTGAACCTTCTTCACCCCCTTGATGTATTTAAAGGTTTCAGTCAGGTCTTCCCTTTCCCTTCTTTCCTCCAGACTATACATGATAATTTCCTGAAGTCTCTCCTGATAGGTCTGGGGGATAAAACCTTTTCACCATTTTTGTTACCTGTCTCTGGATTCCTTCTATCTGATCAATATCTTTTTGTAACTGAGGTCTCCAGAACTGGACACAGTATTCTAAATGAGGTCTAACTAAAGATCTATATAGAGGAATCAGGATCTCCTTCTCCTGCTGGAGGACCCCTCTAGTGATATACAGTCATGGCCGAAATTGTTGGCACCCTTGATATTTTTCCTGAAAATCAAGTATTTCACACAAAAAAGGTATTGCATTAACACATGTTTTGCTATACACATGTTTATTCCCTTTGTATGTATTGGAACAAATATAAAACAGAGGCAGAAAAGCAAATATGACATAATGTCACACAAAACCCCAAAAATGGGCTGGACAAAAGTATTGGCACCCTTAACTTAATATTTGGTTGCACACCCTTTGGAAAACATAACTGAAATCAGTCGCTTCCTATAACCATCAATAAGCTTCTGACACCTCTCACCCGGAATTTTGGACCACTCTTCCTTTGCAAACAGCTCCAGGTCTCTCTTATTGGAAGGACACCTTTTCCCAACAGCAATTTTAAGATCTCTCCACAGGTGTTCAATGGGATTTAGATCTGGGCTCATTGCTGGCCACTTCAGAACTCTCCAGCGCTTCTTTGCCATCCATTTCTGAGTGCTTTTTGACGTATGTTTGGGGTCATTGTCCTGCTGGAAGACCCAGGATCTTGGACGCAAACCCAGCTTTCTGACACTGGGCCCTACAGTGCGACCCAAAATCCTTTGGTAATCCTCAGATTTCATGATGCCTTGCACACAGTCAAGGCACCCAGTGCCAGAGGCAGCAAAACAACCCCAAAACATCATTGAACCTCCACCATATTTTACCGTAGGTACTGTGTTTTGTTCTTTGTAGGCCTCATTCCGTTTTCGGTAAACAGTAGAATGATGTGCTTTACCGAAAAGCTCTATCTTGGTCTCATCTGTCCACAAGACGTTTTCCCAGAAGGCTTTTGGCTTACTCAAGTACATTTTGGCAAACTGTAGTCTTGCTTTTTTATGTCTCTGTGTCAGCAGTGGGGTCCTCCTGGGTCTCCTGCCATAGCGTTTCATTTCATTTAAATGTCGACGGATAGTTCGCGCTGACACTGATGCTCCCTGAGCCTGCAGGACAGCTTGAATGTCTTTGGAACATGTTTGGGGCTGCTTATCCACCATCCGGACTATTCTGCGTTGCAATCTTTCATCAATTTTCCTCATCCGTCCACGACCAGGGAGATTAGCTACAGTGCCATGGGTTGCAAACTTCTTGATAATGTTGCGCACTGTGGACAAAGGCAAATCTAGTTCTCTGGAGATGGACTTGTAACCTTGAGATTGTTGATATTTTGCCACAATTTTGGTTCTCAGGTCCTCAGACAGTTCTCGTCTCCTCTTTCTGTTGTCCATGCTTAGTGTGGCACAGACAGACACACAATGCAAAGGTTAAGTGAACGTCTCTCCTTTTTATCTGCTTTCAGGTGTGATTTCTATATTGCCCACACCTGTTACTTGCCCCAGGTGAGTTTACAGGAGCATCACATGCTTGTAACATTCTTATTTATCCGCAGTTGTGAAAGGGTGCCAATACTTTTGTCCAGCCCATTTTTGGAGGTTTGTGTGACATTATGTCGAATTTGCTTTCTTTCCTCCCTTTTTTTGTTTTGTCCCAATACACACAAAGGGAATAAACATGTGTATAGCAAAACATGTGTTAATGCAATACGTTTCGTGAGAAATACATGATTTCCTGGAGAAATATCAAGGGTGCCAACAATTTCGGCCATGACTGTATAATGATCTATATAGGGGAATCAGGACCTCCTTCCTCAATCTGGTGACCCCTCTAGTGATATAAAGCTCTATATAGAGGAATCAGGACCTCCTTCCTCCTGCCAGTGGCCCCTCTAGTGATATAATTAGAGATGAGCGAAGAAATGAAAAATTCGATTCGACTGATTCGGCGAATTCGTGGACAATATTCGATTCGAGTCGAATAAATTCGCTGTGAATTTAACTTAAAAAAGGGTGTTTCTAGGCTTCAGAGAGACTTAATATTAGTGCAGAACACTGTACCTTTAATTTAAATGCCCTTGGAGTCTGCTGGGGAAGAGAAATAATACTGTCTGTCAGTATGACATGCAGATGAGTGCCGTCGATCTTAGAATCACTGCACACTTCACTCCTTTGGCCAGTCACGGGGCCAAAACCAGTGTTTGGAGCCACAGTGTGGCGGTGGAGGCAGCAGCAATGGGAGGCCATACAGCAACCTATGACAAAATGGAAACCAGCAGGAGCGTGAGGAGACCTGAAAGTGGCACATGGCAGAGTGGGAGCAATGGGAGGCGGTACAGGGACCCAGGTCACACTGTGGGCCCAGCAGCAGCGTGACCAGGCGGTACGGGGGCCCATGGCCGATATGGGGCTTGGTGGCACCTATGGAAGGCCTGTAATCTGCCAGCAACCTATGACAAAATGGACAACCGCAGGAGTGTGAGGAGATTTCAAAGTGGCACATGGCAGAGTGGAAGCAATGGGAGGCCGTACAGGGACCCAGGTCACACTGTGGGACCAGCATCAGCGTGAACAGGCGGTACGGGGGCCCATGGCCGATTTGACCTCATTCATCCCATAGTCCTGCCGACTCACGAATAGCGTGGCCTCCTCAAAGGGCCTGAGCAAGCGCAGGTGTCACACATGAGCTGACAATGGCTGACATCTAAGTTACACAGGGAGTACCTTTATCCGCTTTTAACATCAGGAAATCTGTGATGGCCTTTAGCTGTTCGTAAAGGCGGTCTAACATATGTAGGGTTGAATTACACCTTGTTGCAACGTCACAGCATGAGGAGTCGGTACGGGGGCCCATGGCAGATTACATGTCTGGCAGCAGCAATTGGAGGCCCGTAATCTGCCAGCACCCTATGTCAAAAAATTTAACACACCAGCAGTGTGAAGAGACCTGAAAGTGGCACATGGCAGCAGAGTGTGGCGATGGAGACAGCAGCAATGGGAGGCCGTACAGGGACCCATGAGAGACTCTGGACTTGGCAGCAGCATGAGGAGGCGGTATATAGGGGCCCATGGCAGATTAGGGGCCTGGCAGCAGCTATGTGAGGCCCGTAATCTGCCTGCACCCTATGTCAAAAAATTAAACACACCAGCAGTGTGAAGAGACCTGAAAGTGGCACATGGCAGAGTGTGGCGATGGAGACAGCAGCAATGGGAGGCCGTACAGGGACCCATGACAGACTCTAGACTTGGCAGCAGCATGAGGAGGCGGTATATAGGGGCCCATGGCAGATTAGGGGCCTGGCAGCAGCTATGTGAGGCCCGTAATCTGCCTGCACCCTATGTCAAAAAATTTAACACACCAGCAGTGTGAAGAGACCTGAAAGTGGCACATGGCAGCAGAGTGTGGCGATGGAGACAGCAGCAATGGGAGGCCGTACAGGGACCCATGAGAGACTCTGGACTTGGCAGCAGCATGAGGAGGCGGTATATAGGGGCCCATGGCAGATTAGGGGCCTGGCAGCAGCTATGTGAGGCCCGTAATCTGCCTGCACCCTATGTCAAAAAATTTAACACACCAGCAGTGTGAAGAGACCTGAAAGTGGCACATGGCAGAGTGTGGCGATGGAGACAGCAGCAATGGGAGGCCGTACAGGGACCCATGACAGACTCTAGACTTGGCAGCAGCATGAGGAGGCGGTATATAGGGGCCCATGGCAGATTAGGGGCCTGGCAGCAGCTATGTGAGGCCCGTAATCTGCCTGCACCCTATGTCAAAAAATTAAACACACCAGCAGTGTGAAGAGACCTGAAAGTGGCACATGGCAGAGTGTGGCGATGGAGACAGCAGCAATGGGAGGCCGTACAGGGACCCATGACAGACTCTAGACTTGGCAGCAGCATGAGGAGGCGGTATATAGGGGCCCATGGCAGATTAGGGGCCTGGCAGCAGCTATGTGAGGCCCGTAATCTGCCTGCACCCTATGTCAAAAAATTTAACACACCAGCAGTGTGAAGAGACCTGAAAGTGGCACATGGCAGCAGAGTGTGGCGATGGAGACAGCAGCAATGGGAGGCCGTACAGGGACCCATGAGAGACTCTGGACTTGGCAGCAGCATGAGGAGGCGGTATATAGGGGCCCATGGCAGATTAGGGGCCTGGCAGCAGCTATGTGAGGCCCGTAATCTGCCTGCACCCTATGTCAAAAAATTAAACACACCAGCAGTGTGAAGAGACCTGAAAGTGGCACATGGCAGAGTGTGGCGATGGAGACAGCAGCAATGGGAGGCCGTACAGGGACCCATGAGAGACTCTAGACTTGGCAGCAGCATGAGGAGGCGGTATATAGGGGCCCATGGCAGATTAGGGGCCTGGCAGCAGCTATGTGAGGCCCGTAATCTGCCTGCACCCTATGTCAAAAAATTTAACACACCAGCAGTGTGAAGAGACCTGAAAGTGGCACATGGCAGCAGAGTGTGGCGATGGAGACAGCAGCAATGGGAGGCCGTACAGGGACCCATGAGAGACTCTGGACTTGGCAGCAGCATGAGGAGGCGGTATATAGGGGCCCATGGCAGATTAGGGGCCTGGCAGCAGCTATGTGAGGCCCGTAATCTGCCTGCACCCTATATCAAAAAATTAAACACACCAGCAGTGTGAAGAGACCTGAAAGTGGCACATGGCAGAGTGTGGCGATGGAGACAGCAGCAATGGGAGGCCGTACAGGGACCCATGACAGACTCTAGACTTGGCAGCAGCATGAGGAGGCGGTATATAGGGGCCCATGGCAGATTAGGGGCCTGGCAGCAGCTATGTGAGGCCCGTAATCTGCCTGCACCCTATGTCAAAAAATTTAACACACCAGCAGTGTGAAGAGACCTGAAAGTGGCACATGGCAGCAGAGTGTGGCGATGGAGACAGCAGCAATGGGAGGCCGTACAGGGACCCATGAGAGACTCTGGACTTGGCAGCAGCATGAGGAGGCGGTATATAGGGGCCCATGGCAGATTAGGGGCCTGGCAGCAGCTATGTGAGGCCCGTAATCTGCCTGCACCCTATGTCAAAAAATTAAACACACCAGCAGTGTGAAGAGACCTGAAAGTGGCACATGGCAGAGTGTGGCGATGGAGACAGCAGCAATGGGAGGCCGTACAGGGACCCATGAGAGACTCTAGACTTGGCAGCAGCATGAGGAGGCGGTATATAGGGGCCCATGGCAGATTAGGGGCCTGGCAGCAGCTATGTGAGGCCCGTAATCTGCCTGCACCCTATGTCAAAAAATTTAACACACCAGCAGTGTGAAGAGACCTGAAAGTGGCACATGGCAGCAGAGTGTGGCGATGGAGACAGCAGCAATGGGAGGCCGTACAGGGACCCATGAGAGACTCTGGACTTGGCAGCAGCATGAGGAGGCGGTATATAGGGGCCCATGGCAGATTAGGGGCCTGGCAGCAGCTATGTGAGGCCCGTAATCTGCCTGCACCCTATGTCAAAAAATTTAACACACCAGCAGTGTGAAGAGACCTGAAAGTGGCACATGGCAGCAGAGTGTGGCGATGGAGACAGCAGCAATGGGAGGCCGTACAGGGACCCATGACAGACTCTAGACTTGGCAGCAGCATGAGGAGGCGGTATATAGGGGCCCATGGCAGATTAGGGGCCTGGCAGCAGCTATGTGAGGCCCGTAATCTGCCTGCACCCTATGTCAAAAAATTAAACACACCAGCAGTGTGAAGAGACCTGAAAGTGGCACATGGCAGCAGAGTGTGGCGATGGAGACAGCAGCAATGGGAGGCCGTACAGGGACCCATGAGAGACTCTGGACCTAGCAGCAGCATGAGGAGGCGGTATATAGGGGCCTATGGCAGATTAGGGGCCTGGCAGCAGCTATAGGAGGCCCGTAATCTGCCAGCACCCTATGTCAAAAAATTAAACACACCAGCAGTGTGAGGAGACCTGAAAGTGGCACATGTTTGAGGCATGATTCATGGCGGATTTAGTCAGTTGTGTCAGGAACTGGTGGTTTGAAATCCAGACTAATCCACGCCTGATTCATTTTCACAAACGTGAGTCTCTCCACACTTTGGGTGGACAGTCGTGTCCTCCGCGGAGTTACAATACCTCCTGCCGCACTAAACACGCGCTCCGATGCCACGCTACTGGCCGGGCATGACAGCCTTTCAAGGGCAAATTCAGCTAGTTGGGGCCAAAGGTCAAGTTTCGTTGCCCAGTAGTCAAGGGGATTGTCTACCTCGGTTGGCAGGGTGCTGTCC
Organism: Staurois parvus; assembly: GCF_062004578.1. Classification (NCBI taxonomy): domain Eukaryota; kingdom Metazoa; phylum Chordata; class Amphibia; order Anura; family Ranidae; genus Staurois; species Staurois parvus. The sequence continues at coordinate 9,178 of NW_028318612.1, read as the reverse complement.
AAGTAGGCCCAAGCCTGTTGTTTGAGCTCCTGCTCCAGGTCCACCTGATGCTGCTGCTGCTGCTGCGGCTGGTTAGTAGTTTCCTCACTGCGCTGGTGAAGAAAGCTACTCATCATCGACTGCAGACTGAGGCAGCCACTGCTGGTGGAGCTGCCACTGCTCCTACCACCCCACCCCTCCCCTGCTGCCATGCCAGCGGAACGCGAGCGCACAGGGCCCACAGTGTCTGAGGATGGACGTTGGCGCACAAAGGCAGAGACCAACTGACTACATAGGTGGTTTTTATAGTACGTAATTTTGGCCTCCCTCTCAGCAGGTGTGAAAAAGGCCACCATTTTGGACCGGTAGCGAGGGTCCAACAAGGTGGACAGCCAAAAGTCATCCCTCTGTCTGATGGTTATTATTCGGCTGTCGCTACGCAAGCAACCGAGCATGCTATGGGCCATTTGTGCCAAGGAATGCGAGGGACTCCCTGCCTCCATCTCCACAGCATACTGCCACGGTGCGTCTGGGTCCTCTGTCTCCTCCTCCTCCTCCTCTACCAGATGCTCCTGCTCCTCCACTCCTGTCCGCTGAGTGGAAAAACCACCCATTTCACTCAATAATTCCTGAGCACAAATGTCCTCCTCTACCTCCTCCTCTTCTTCCTGTCCTGCCCCCACAGGGGTCATGTGGCGTTGAGATCTGTGCGCCACGTCTACCGCACCCTGACCAGCCATTGTTAACAGCATTTGTTCCAGGACGTGCAACAGAGGAATGACGTCGTTCATCCCATAGTCCTGCCGACTCACGAATAGCGTGGCCTCCTCAAAGGGCCTGAGCAAGCGGCAGGTGTCACGCATGAGCTGCCAATGGCTGACATCTAAGTTACACAGGGGAGTACCTTTATCCGCTTGTAACATCAGGAAATCGGTGATGGCCTTTCGCTGCTCGTAAAGGCGGTCTAACATGTGTAGGGTTGAATTCCACCTTGTTGCAACGTCGCAGATCAGGCGATGCTGTGGAATTCCGTTCTGCCGCTGCAGCTCAATGAGGGTGTTCTTTGCGGTGTAGGAATGGCTGAAATGCATGCACAGTTTACGTGACATTTTAAGGATGTCTTGCAGTGGGATGGTGGATTTTAGGAACCGCTTGACAACCAGATTGAACACGTGAGCCATGCATGGCGCATGGCACAACCTTCCTTGACGCAGAGCAGACACCATGTTCTTTCCGTTGTCAGTCAACATGGTTCCGATTTTTAGTTTGCGCGGAGACAGCCATCTGTCGATTTCTCTGTTCATTACACTCAGCAGTTCCTCCCCTGTGTGACTACGTTCGCCAAGGCATACCAGGTGCAGCACAGCGTGACACCGTTGCGCCCTGCACATGTGATATGCCGGTCGGGTAATGGGACTTGGCACGGGGGTGGCGGCTGAGGACACGGCGGAAAAAGAGGTGGTAGAGGCGGACATGCTTGCTGGACCAAGGACGTGCAAACGTGGAGGCAAAAGCGTCGTGACCTGTCCAAGTTGCTGGTGCGGCTGTGCCGGCACCACGTTCACCCAGTGGGCCGTAAATGACATGTACTGTCCCTGACCGTAGTTACAGCTCCACACGTCGGCGCTGCCGTGCACTTTGGCAGAGACCGACATGCTCAAAGACTGGCCCACCATCTCTTCTACATGTGAATGCAGGGCTGGCACTGCCTTTTGGGCAAAGAAATGACGGCTTGGCACTCTCCACCGCGGCGCGGCACAAGCCATCATTTCTCGGAAAGGTGCTGAGTCCACCAGTTGGAAAGGGAGGGACTGCAGCACCAGCAACTTGGACAGGAGGACGTTCAGCTTTTGCACCGTCGGGTGCGTGCTCGCAAACTGTTGTCTCTTGGATACGGATTCCAAGAAAGACTGTTGACGGAATCCGAGAAGAGGAGTAGCAGGAGAAGGAGCATCTGAACGAGCGGAAGATGCCAATGAGCGACAACTCCCCTCAGCAGAGGTGTTGGAGCCTTGACTGGCTGATAGAGGGCGATTGACGACGTCGGGTGACGGAGCAAGTAACGGAGCGGGTGATGGAGCGGGGGCTGGGGCAGGCAGAACCGCCGTATGTTTATCACGGTTTTCCCAGGCCACCGAATGGTGACGCTGCATATGCTGACGCAACGCTGTAGTCCCAACATGGGCCCCCTGGCCACGCTTGCATTTCTGGCCACATAGTCGACATACGGCTACGTTTACTTCCTCGGGCGGCTTGAGGAAAAATTGCCACACCACCGAGTAGGAAACTTTGCCCCCGCTACTCTTCACTGGCTGACTGCTACTTCCTCCGTGCGCACCGGCACCACTACTGGCCGTGGTGGTAGGCTGCAGTGGAGCTGGTGCTCTACTCCGTGGACGTTTGGCTCCACTGACACTGATGCGACCCTGCTGCTGTCTCCTGGGCAACCCACCGACTGTTTTGCTCGCTGCCAAGCTGCCACCCTCTTCTCCTGATGATGCGGAAGAAATTGCCTGATGACGACGAGGCTGCCAAGTGCGATCAACCTCCTCATCATCAAGTAGGGTCTCCGCCTCACTACTAGCCCCCTCGGCTGCGTCTGGGTCAGGAGACAGACCTGTCTCTAGACCGGCTACCGAGCCACTCTCCTCGCCAGTACTTGTTCGCTTGGCTGCTGAAAAGGCCGATGTCTCCCCCCGTTCCTGACCGCCCTCTGTTAGCTCTTCCTCACTGTACAGTGGGGCTGAGCCCACAGCATGCGATACTTCGCTTGGTGAGGGAACAGCAAAGGACAGGGGCAGGTAGAGGACACGTGATTTCAGTGGGCTTGGTCCCGGGCCATGCCAACTAACGGTTGTGTCTGACGTACCCACCGACCGTTGGCTGTAGGTGTCAGAGGTGACCTGGGAAGAGGAAGACGACCGAGCCAACCAATCAATGACGGCAGGGTTGTCGGTGGAGACACGACCGCTGGATGACACCGGGAGCACTGGCCTCTGGCTGCGAATACTGCTGCCTCGACCCCTTCCTCTGCTGCCACGTCTGCTCGCTCCTAAAACATTGCCTCCTCTGCCACTCCTCTGCATGTTGTCTGACATACTATTTAATTCAACGATTAGGTGTCCCTGAGTAACAATTCTCTGGCACTCAGTAACAATTCTGTCTGTCCCTGAGTATGAATTCTGTGGCCCTGAGTAACAATTCTGTGTCTGTGCGAGTAACAATTCTGTGTCTGTGCGAGTAACAATTCTGTGTCTGTGCAAGTAACAATTTTGTGTCTGTGCGAGTAACAATTCTCTGGCACTCAGTAACAATTCTGTCTGTCCCTGAGTAACAATTCTCTGGCACTCAGTAACAATTCTGTCTGTCCCTGAGTAACAATTCTCTGGCACTCAGTAACAATTCTGTCTGTCCCTGAGTATGAATTCTGTGGCCCTGAGTAACAATTCTGTGTCTGTGCGAGTAACAATTCTGTGTCTGTGCAAGTAACAATTTTGTGTCTGTGCGAGTAACAATTCTCTGGCACTCAGTAACAATTCTGTCTGTCCCTGAGTAACAATTCTCTGGCACTCAGTAACAATTCTGTCTGTCCCTGAGTATGAATTCTGTGGCCCTGAGTAACAATTCTGTGTCTGTGCGAGTAACAATTCTGTGTCTGTGCAAGTAACAATTTTGTGTCTGTGCGAGTAACAATTCTCTGGCACTCAGTAACAATTCTGTCTGTCCCTGAGTAACAATTCTCTGGCACTCAGTAACAATTCTGTCTGTCCCTGAGTATGAATTCTGTGGCCCTGAGTAACAATTCTGTGTCTGTGCGAGTAACAATTCTGTGTCTGTGCAAGTAACAATTTTGTGTCTGTGCGAGTAACAATTCTCTGGCACTCAGTAACAATTCTGTCTGTCCCTGAGTAACAATTCTCTGGCACTCAGTAACAATTCTGTCTGTCCCTGAGTATGAATTCTGTGGCCCTGAGTAACAATTCTGTGTCTGTGCGAGTAACAATTCTGTGTCTGTGCAAGTAACAATTTTGTGTCTGTGCGAGTAACAATTCTCTGGCACTCAGTAACAATTCTGTCTGTCCCTGAGTAACAATTCTCTGGCACTCAGTAACAATTCTGTCTGTCCCTGAGTAACAATTCTCTGGCACTCAGTAACAATTCTGTCTGTCCCTGAGTAACAATTCTCTGGCACTCAGTAACAATTCTGTGTCTGTGCGAGTAACAATTCTGTGTCTGTGCAAGTAACAATTTTGTGTCTGTGCGAGTAACAATTCTCTGGCACTCAGTAACAATTCTGTCTGTCCCTGAGTAACAATTCTCTGGCACTCAGTAACAATTCTGTCTGTCCCTGAGTAACAATTCTCTGGCACTCAGTAACAATTCTGTCTGTCCCTGAGTATGAATTCTGTGGCCCTGAGTAACAATTCTGTGTCTGTGCGAGTAACAATTCTGTGTCTGTGCAAGTAACAATTTTGTGTCTGTGCGAGTAACAATTCTCTGGCACTCAGTAACAATTCTGTCTGTCCCTGAGTAACAATTCTCTGGCACTCAGTAACAATTCTGTCTGTCCCTGAGTAACAATTCTCTGGCACTCAGTAACAATTCTGTCTGTCCCTGAGTAACAATTCTCTGGCACTCAGTAACAATTCTGTCTGTCCCTGAGTAACAATTCTCTGGCACTCAGTAACAATTCTGTCTGTCCCTGAGTATGAATTCTGTGGCCCTGAGTAACAATTCTGTGTCTGTGCGAGTAACAATTCTGTGTCTGTGCAAGTAACAATTTTGTGTCTGTGCGAGTAACAATTCTCTGGCACTCAGTAACAATTCTGTCTGTCCCTGAGTAACAATTCTCTGGCACTCAGTAACAATTCTGTCTGTCCCTAAGTAACAATTCTCTGGCACTCAGTAACAATTCTGTCTGTCCCTGAGTATGAATTCTGTGGCCCTGAGTAACAATTCTGTGTCTGTGCGAGTAACAATTCTGTGTCTGTGCAAGTAACAATTTTGTGTCTGTGCGAGTAACAATTCTCTGGCACTCAGTAACAATTCTGTCTGTCCCTGAGTAACAATTCTCTGGCACTCAGTAACAATTCTGTCTGTCCCTGAGTAACAATTCTCTGGCACTCAGTAACAATTCTGTCTGTCCCTGAGTATGAATTCTGTGGCCCTGAGTAACAATTCTGTGTCTGTGCGAGTAACAATTCTGTGTCTGTGCAAGTAACAATTTTGTGTCTGTGCAAGTAACAATTCTCTGGCACTCAGTAACAATTCTGTCTGTCCCTGAGTAACAATTCTCTGGCACTCAGTAACAATTCTGTCTGTCCCTGAGTAACAATTCTCTGGCACTCAGTAACAATTCTGTCTGTCCCTGAGTAACAATTCTCTGGCACTCAGTAACAATTCTGTCTGTCCCTGAGTAACAATTCTCTGGCACTCAGTAACAATTCTGTCTGTCCCTGAGTATGAATTCTGTGGCCCTGAGTAACAATTCTGTGTCTGTGCGAGTAACAATTCTGTGTCTGTGCAAGTAACAATTTTGTGTCTGTGCAAGTAACAATTCTCTGGCACTCAGTAACAATTCTGTCTGTCCCTGAGTAACAATTCTCTGGCACTCAGTAACAATTCTGTCTGTCCCTGAGTAACAATTCTCTGGCACTCAGTAACAATTCTGTCTGTCCCTGAGTAACAATTCTCTGGCACTCAGTAACAATTCTGTCTGTCCCTGAGTAACAATTCTCTGGCACTCAGTAACAATTCTGTCTGTCCCTGAGTAACAATTCTGTCTGTCCCTGAGAATGAATTCTGTGGCCCTGAGTAAGAATTCTCTGGCACTCAGTAACAATTCTGTCTGTCCCTGAGTAACAATTCTCTGGCACTCAGTAACAATTCTGTCTGTCCCTGAGTAAAAATTCTGTGGCCCTAATAACGTTTCTGTGGCCCTAAGTAACAATTCTCTGGCACTGAGTGAAAATTCTGTCTGTCCCTGAGTATGAATTCTGTGGCCCTAACTAGCGTTTCTTTGTCCCTAAATAACGATTCTGTGGCCCTCATTAACAAGTCTGTGTCCCTGAGTAATGGTTCTCTGTCCCTAAGTAACTTCTCTCTGTCCCCAATTCTCGTTTCTGTGGCCCTAACTCTGTCCCTGTCCCTAGTACAGAGCGGTCTGCCTCTGTTCAATGACTGCAGGCAAATGAAGATTTCCAAAATGGCCGCTATATATACCTCGACCATTACACAGTGCTGGCTGGCTGGCTGCTGATTGGCTGATGCGATCACATGTCGTTGAGGAATGCATTATGGGGCAGCGCGCCTTGTCTGCGCGCCTTCCCCGACATCCCCGCTCCGTCGCCGCACATGTCAGCCGCCATTTTCGGAAAAATTTCGATTCGCGCGTCCGAATTAGGCTGTTTTTCGGATTCGGCACGAATCGAAATTTTTCCGATATTCGACTCGAATTCCACTTCGGATACTTCGATTCGCTCATCTCTAGATATAATGATCTATATAAGGGAATCAGGACCTCCTTCCTCAATCTGGTGACCCCTCTAGTGATATAAAGCTCTATATAGAGGAATCAGGACCTCCTTCCTCCTGCTGGTGACCCCTCTAGTGATATAAAGATCTATATAGAGGAATCAGGACCTCCTTCTTCCTGCTGGTGACCCCTCTAGTGATATAAAGCTCTATATAGAGGAATCAGGACCTCCTTGCTCCATCTGGTGACCTGTCTAGTAATTTAAAAATCTATATAGGGAATCAGGACCTCCTTGCTCCATCTGGTGACCCCTCTAGTGATATAAAGCTCTAAATAGAGGAATCAGGACCTCCTTCCTCCATCTGGTGACCCCTCTAGTAATATAAAGATCTATATAGAAGAATCAGGACCTCCTTCCTCCATCTGGTGACCCCTCTAGTGATATAAAGATCTATATAGAGGAATCAGGACCTCCATCCTCCTGCCGGTGACCTCTCTAGTAATATAAAGATCTATATAGGGAATCAGGACCTCCATCCTCCTGCCGGTGACCTCTCTAGTAATATAAAGATCTATATAGGGAATCAGGACCTCCTTCCTCCTGCTGGTCACCTCTCTAGTAATATAAAGATCTATATAGAGGAATCAGGACCTCCTTCCTCCTGCCGGTGACCCCTCTAGTGATATATAGATCTATATAGGGAATTAGGACCTCCTTCCTCCTGCCGGTGACCTCTCTAGTAATATAAAGATCTATATAGAGGAATCAGGACCTCCTTGCTCCATCTGGTGACCTCTCTAGTAATATAAAAATCTATATAGGGAATCAGGACCTCCTTGCTCCATCTGGTGACCCCTCTAGTGATATAAAGCTCTAAATAGAGGAATCAGGACCTCCTTCCTCCGTCTGGTGGCCCCCTCTAGTGATATAAAGATCTATATAGGGAATCAGGACCTCCTTGCTCCATCTGGTGACCCCTCTAGTCATATAAAGCTCTATATAGAGGAATCAGGACCTCCTTCCTCCATCTGGTGACCCCTCTAGTGATATAATTATCTGTATAGAGGAATCAGGACCTCCTTTCTCCTGCTGGTGACTCCTCTTGTGATATAATGATCTATATAGGGGAATCAGGACCTCCTTCCTCCTGCTGGTGACCCCTCTAGTGATATAAAGATCTATATAGGGAATCAGGACCTCCTTCCTCCTGCTGGTGACCCCTCTAGTGATATAAAGATCTATATAGGGAATCAGGACCTCCTTCCTCCTGTCGGTGACCCCTCTAGTGATATAATGATCTATATAGGGGAATAAGGACCTCTTTCCTCCATCTGGTGACCTCTCTAGTAATATAAAGATCTATATAGGGAATCAGGACCTCCTTGCTCCATCTGGTGACCCCTCTAGTAATATAAAGATCTATTTAGAGGAATCAGGACCTCCTTCCTCCATCTGTCTTTCCTGAAAGTTCAGGATGGCAGAGCTCATGGATGATATCAGCAGGTATATAGCAGAACTATACATAGGTAGCTGCATCAGCACATAAGGTAAGTGGGCATTGACAATCACGTGTAGAGACAATCAGAGACAAAAGCAAACTCACAGATCAAGCCAAGGTCAGCAATGAACAGGCAATGAATTATCAAATCAGGAGCTGGAGCAAGGTCAAGGATGGAGCCGAGATTAGGAACAGCTAGAACAGAAGTACAGAGCAGGATTCAAATCAGGTCAGGAGGAAGCCGGGTCAATAATAGGAATCACATGCAGAACACAAGTCAGGGAGCAAGGCACACTGAAGACCAGTCAGACCTGATACTTAAGAGAATCCCTTATGTAGGCCTTCTGGGGCCAATGCTGACTCTAGGCATGTACACACATCCGCCCACATGCATCACACGTGTATAACCGTATGCATTTTTTCCAAGCCAGCAGGCTAACAGGAAATCCCTGATATGTGCTGGGGTGGCTGCGCCTTTCTTTCTAAAGTCATAATCCAGGGCCTACAGGCGAGGCCAAAGAGGAGGACTGGGCTTGAACCACTAAATGCAGCAACCTGGGTTTGGACAGACTCAGTATCAGCAGCTTTCAGAAAATACCATTTTGGTAGCCATACAAATTAGCAAGTACTGCAGCCAAGTGTAGCTGATGGAAGACACTTTAGGGTCAGGACCAGATTAAGAGCATCATGTGCCTGGTGCTGAGGATTTTGGTGGGACGTTTTATTAAAATAAATATAAAAATGTAAAAGAGAGAGGGAGAGAGAGGGAGAGAGAGGGGGGAGAGAGAGAGGGGGAGAGAGAGGGGGGAGAGAGAGGAAAAGGGGGGGAAGGGGGGAGAGGAAAGGGGGGGAGAGGGAGAGGAAAGGGGGGGAGGGAGAGGAAAGGGGGGGGAGGGAGAGGAAAGGGGGGGAGGGAGAGAGAGGGGGGGAGGGAGAGAGAGGGGGGGAAGGGAGAGAGAGGGGAGAGAGGGGGGAGGGAGAGAGAGGGGAGAGAGGGGGGAGGGAGAGAGAGGGGAGAGAGGGGGGAGGGAGAGAGAGGGGAGAGAGGGGAGAGAGGGGAGAGGGAGAGGGGGGAGGGAGAAGGGGGGAGGGAGAAGGGGGGAGAGAGAGAGAGAGGGAGGGGGAGAAGGGGAGAGAGAGGGAGGGGGAGAAGGGGAGAGAGAGGGAGGGAGGGGGAGAGAGAGGGGGGGAGGGGGAGAGAGAGGGAGGGAGGGGGAGAGAGAGG